>NC_072011.1:9894875-10177375 GCF_027791375.1 Indicator indicator | reverse complement strand
ATTGCTGTCTTACAACTACCTGAAAGGAAGCTGTAGCCAGGTGGGCGTTGGTCTCTTCTCCCAGGCAACCAGCAGCAGAATGAGGGGACACAGTCTCAAGCTGCACCAGGGGAGGTTTAGGCTGGATATTAGCAGGAATTTCTTCACAGAGAGAGTGATTTCCCATTGGAATGGGCTGCCCAGGGAGGTGGTGGAGTCACCATCACTGGAGATGAGGCAAGATGTGCCACGGTCTAGTTGATTGGACAAGGCTGGGTGATGGGTTGGACTGGATGATCTTGGAGGTCTCTTCCAAACTGGATGATTCTATGAAAAGATGGATTGTGGGGGATGAAATATAATGCATTAAAAGATACCTTAATGGAGAGATACTCATCTTTGTCTAGAAAATCACTAGTTTCATTTATTATAAAAAATGAATCTTCTACAGTCAAAACAGAGACAGATGAGCATAGTGCATTCATGGAAAACATTGTTGCAGTCAATACCACTGCAGTCCTTCCTTCTTTGTCTTCTGCTTCATAGTTCAATGGGTGCATTTTCTTCATGATTTCCAGCTGCTGTTGCAGGGAAAATGTGACTAAACTTGGAATATTTATTTCTCAGGCTAACAAAATCCACTTGCATCTAAACATAAATATGAATGCTGAAACAAAACAAAATAAAACATCTCATTGTTCAGTTGAAATGTGAATTTCTAAGTATGAGAGAGGATTCTAAACATCCAGAAATGTTAAAATGTAATTTGGAAGTATAATCTTATCCCCTTTTTAAATGACAACAGTGTATGCCTTGTAGCCACCAGAAGTTATCTGCGAGTTAATACATTTTATGGCTGTGTTTTAATGATATTTTTCTCAAAAGTAGAAACAACAACAAGAGTAACAACAACAAGAGTAATAATAACTAGCCTCACTAAAGATGATATGAATACTTCTGGGGTTTTGCTTCATTTTTTGATTGTTGGGTTCTTTTGCCCACTCTGTTCTCAGGAAAAAAAAGGCCTGATACTGAACCCAAGAATTAACAATGCATCTGGGTTGATCCACAGCAGTGGAGTTTGAAATAGTAACTGTTATATGTAAAGGAAACCAGATGAGAACTCTTTCCAAGCTGAAACAATTCTATAGGAACATACAATACACTAGTTAAATAAAAAGTGGTAGAAATTACCTTTTATATACATTATATAGTTAATGATCTACAAATGTAACAAACGATTTTCCACAGTTTTATGTCAATATTCCTTTCTTTTCACAGTAAATTCTTTGTCTGACCCTAGTCTTATGAAAAAAACCCACCACCAACAACATTTTATTTACATTGTATTTAATCTGTGCTTCCATTTTGCAACTTACTTGATCATATTTTCTAACCTTCCTATAAAGAAGGGAATATCTATCAGTATGTAAGGGATCTGAAAAGCTGGGAAACATAATCCTAATGACAGTGTGTATTGGGAGTAGTATAAACCGAACGTCACAACCTGAATTTCACTATCCAAAATTGTTTCTTTTCTGCTTTCAGGGGAGAAAGCTATATTTTTATATGTCAGTAACAGCCCTTATGGATTCTGACCAATGACCAGTGAGAATGGTCTGCTTCCTACCTGCTTACAACCTTTTTCATTCTGCTAATTCCTGGGGCACATGGAAAGTTCTAGTAAAGGGATACTGGCGATGCTGATGCCGATGCCGATGTGCTATTTCTGCAGGCATAACGTTGTCCACATTAAGAGTTATATGCCTAGGTATACATTTGCTATGCAAATGGATTTGGAATAAAGTATATATTTATATTTTATAGATCTGCCTGTGCATAGTTGTTTACTCTTTATTGATTTAAACAGATTTTTTTTCTCTCTCTCTCGTTTGTGCCTCACAAGATCAAGACAGGTTTGAAAAGGGAACATCACCTTATTTGTATGTTGTCAAAATACCTGTTAATTTCTAGTTACATAGCCACATGCTTGCCTGTACTACCATAACTCATTAAAATTACCAAGATGGTCTGCATAGAATTGTTCCTGTTGTGGAGGATACACTAGTCTGAAAGAAATTTAAATAATCAGTCTGTCATTTAGAGATGTAACCCACTGGATTTCACCTGAAGAAATGGAGTGAACAATGGTGACTCTACAATGACACTTCTAAAGCTAAATATTTGCATTTCTTAACTGCTTCATCCATTTCACTTTTTTGTTTTCCTGTTACACTTCAACATTCTACTAAGTAAATCAGAAGAATTAAGAGTCTGAACAATTTTAGAAAGGTCTCATCCCCCTTTTATTCTTTTTTTTTTTTTTTTCCCTAGGAATAGCTTCTTGCCAGCCACTGGGATCTGTAAAGCAAGAATAAAACAATGTACATTTCCATAATAATTATAGTAGCTTTTAAGCAAGCAACAGAAATGTAGCAATTTTAATGCAACAAAGGGAAAGCTCCAGAAACTCTCTGGATTTCATCATGGCTTTCTCTTTTTAATCCATGTTTTACATGGGAATTGTTGAAAGCCAATAGAGTTTGGCACAAGTCTAGAATCCTGTAGAAATGATCAAATTTGAGTGACTATTGACCAACCCCAGAATTAGATAAGTAGCTGGCAATAGTTTCTGGTGTGTAATTGCATGACCCCTTACCTCCTTTATTACCCTTAGTTTTAAATAGAACATAACATAACAAAATAAACTAACTATCCATTAAAATTAGTAATGTTTATGCTGTTACAGACCATCTGCTTTAGAGATTATTTCTTCTATGCAACTAGTTCAGCTGCATATCATAATCTGTTATCTCCTACAACTTGTACTTTCATGATTAAAACCATTTTCAAAACCCCACAAAAACTGCAACACAGGAAAATAAGATGTTTGGATTTCTGACAAAAGTGTATAAAAAGTAAGAGAGTGTATTATGTGAAAACACTGTGATATTGAATAGAGTGTGATTTATGTTATAAATAGAGAAATACAGTGAATGTATGATGGAATGCTATGTAGACTGTTTATGACTCGTAAAATGAATGTTTTTGTTAACTTAAATTTTATTTAAGCTTATTGTCAATTTCTCTGATACGTGTTTGAATCAATCCTACTAACCTACTATAAATTACCAGAAAGTTGAATATGCTGAATGTATGAAGCATCTGAGCCTCTGAATGTTTTTATAAACTCATGTGGGAAAATATATTTTGTTCATCACTGACACATGGAAGAAATTAAAATTGTCCATTTTTATATTGTGTTACTTAGAGTAAATTGAAAAGATAGATCATATCTCAATGAAAATGTTTTCGCTCTCCTGGAACTGCCATACCTATTCACTGCATGTGGGATTCTCCAGCTTATAATGTCTCTTTAAAGTTTTGAGTGGTTATGACTATGAAAAAAATAATAATCATGAAAGCTGGTGAAAGTAGTTATGTCCACAGGAAAATGGAAAATCACTAACAGTTGTGTCACTTTTCAACAATACAGTGATAAAATACTATCATGTTGGAGTACATTGATATGATTTATATTTCATCTGGAAGTTGCAGTAGGCCTGTCATGCACACAGAGAAAGAGAGAGAAACAGATAAACAGATAGATGGAAAAAAAGAAAATATCACAGCTAAGCTCCTCTCTGCCCTGGTCAAAGCACCTAGGAAATGAATGCATGTTTAGAGGCCAAAAATCTTTCTGAACCTTTTGTGCAGCATTTAATCAGATGAACTTCCAATAACCACGGAAAAAGACTTCATCTAAACCACAGATCTCAGTGTTCAGATCTCCCTTGGACAGAGTTTTTGGAATGATGTTTTTTACCAAATCTGGTCTGCACTTAACCTTCTCACATGTCTATATATGGTCTATAGGCATTTTTTTGCAACTACTGTGTTGCAAAATCAATCTAGCAGTCTAATCCAGAACAGGTGTCCTACGAACGTCTTTGCAAGATTAAGATAGAGAGCATAGCCTTATGGTCTATTTTCGAAACTATGATTAGCATTAAGAAGCAAATCCCCCTCCATATTCACGGTGTGAAAGGATCCCATTTCAACACGTGTGCTGTTTCCCCACACAAGAAAGAGGACAGGGTGTGGGGTCAGGCTGAAGTGGCAAGGCTAAACTAGAGATTGAGGGATCAATGTGCTGCAGTGCAGAAGTAGGAGGGGGCAGCAGTCAGCAGGAAAAAAAATCTGTAACTTCATAAATTCTCCATTTAACATACCCCAGTAAAACTCCACGTGTAACACAGAGGGCAATACCCAGAAATCAAGAAATGTCAATGTTTTCATTTCCTGGCCTTGACACATCCTTTCTTTTGTTTTGCGTTTTTTTTTTTTTTTAATTTTACTTCAATTTAATATTAAAATGGTGCAAAACCAGTCTTGTCTTGAAGAACAGAAATAAAATGTCACCAAATTAAGACTCTTTTCAGTCTTTTTATCATTGTATATGTAGGCAAATATTAAAATATTTTTCTTGATTTAAAAAATCTTCCAGGTTTTAATGAGAAGGAAATCAGTTTCCAAATAGATTGGTTAACAAGATCAAAAGTAATAACAACTACAGTTAAGTGTTACCAATGCTGTTAAAATTAATTATAACTGTATTCTGGATTTCCAACGTGTTTTTTACTATGAATATTTTGGTTTGTATTAAATTGTTTGTATAAAAAGGTGGGTTTTTTTTATAAACTCATTTTATAGTTTCAATCAACATATGCCACTTTTGCTCACATGTAACCCTTGAAGGTGTAACCCAAATATTTACTACAATTAAACTGCATTTATCAAAACTTCATTTCACAAATGATCATACCTAACTGTGGTCATAACCTGTTCTCATGGGAACTAAATACTGCCATAAACCTCATAGCCTTCCTGCCTAGTGCCAGCTGCAATGCTTTAGGTTTCTCTAGCATAACAAAAACCATAGAATCATTGGAACAAAGATCTAAAAGATCATCTAGTCCAACCATTAACCCTAGTTCACCACTAAGCTACATCCTCAAGCACAGCATCTACACAGCTTTTAAACACATCCGGGGATGGTGACTCAACCACCAACTTGGGCAGCCCATTTTAACATCTGACAACCTTTTCAGTGGTATTTTTTTTTCCCCTAATCTCCAGCCTGAACCTCTCCTGGTGCAGCTTGAGGCTGTTCCCTGTTGTTCTGTCACTAGTTACTTGGGAGAAAAGACTGATGTCCACCTCAGGACAACCTCCTTTCAGGTAGGTGTGGAGAGCAGTAAGGTTTCCCTTCAGCCTCCTTTTCTTCAGACTAAACAGCCCCAGTTCCTTTCGCCACTCCTCATAAAACTTCTTCTCTAGGCCCTTCACTAGTTTAGTTGCTGTGTCTGATAGCATATAAATGTCTTTGTTAAACAATAGCATTGCTTATACACAGTTTTAAATAAAACCCCTATACTAATGGAGCAATCTTTTCTAGGGCATGTCACATTAAACCCCAATATTTCAGAGAATGTTATATATCCCTGAACACTCCCTGTTAGATTCAGGAGTTTAGTTTAGCTTAAAAATGTAAACCCTTTCATAGTAAGACATTTTTCTCAGTGGCTGATACAGTATAAGGCAATCTAAGAGCAAATGTTAATTCTTCCAAGCTCCACTTTACACTAAAGATTAAAAGTAAGTTGAAGTTTAGTATATCCATTACTTGAAAATGGCAAATTACCACTAAGTAATGCAAATACTCCCTCTGAATTAACTGGAAAGCCTTGTAAAGTTTTGCTGTAATGCACTTATATACAAACAAGATGGAAAATGACAAATACATGGCCCAAAGCACTGGACTTCAGACAAAACATATCCATCAGTGCTCAAGAGATGGTCTTTCTGCTACAACCATTAATGAAAAGAAACATGAGAAAACAAAGGGAAATGTGATTACTGAGATAAACAAAGAACCTCACTTTCCAGTGCTGCCTCATTACTCACGAATTAAGGAACATTATTAGCTGCATCTTGGGTGGCAGGTGTTAGTTAGAAACTTTTTTAGGATGTCCAAGGCATTAATCATTATTTCTGCTGAGTGTATGTCAGCTGATCATTTGATTGCTAGTACTGATATATTATGCTTCTGAAACACGTAAACAACATGTAACTCAATTTTATCCCAAATCAGCAATCAGAGTACACTTAATTTCTTTAAAAGAATATGTTGAATTATTGAGGTCTTAACTCTTGCACATGAATATATCAGTCTCCTTGCTGCAAAATGCAAATGTATAGAATCATAGAATCATAGAATCAGTCAGGGTTGGAAGGGACCACAAGGATCATCCAGTTCCAACCCCCCTGCCATGGCCAGGGACACCTCACACTACATCAGGCTGGCCAGAGCCTCATCCAGCCTGGCTGCAAACACCTCCAGGGATGGGGCCTCAACCACCTCCCTGGACAACCCATTCCAGGCTCTCACCACTCTCATGGGGAAGAACTTCTTCCTCACATCCAGTCTGAATCTCCCCACTTCCATCTTGATTCCATTCCCCCTAGTCCTATCACTACCTGATAGCCTAAAAAGTCCCTCCCCAGCTTTCTTGTAGGCCCCCTGCAGATACTGGAAGGCCACAATAAGGTCACCTCGGAGCCTTGTCTTCTCCAGACTGAACAGCCCCAACTCTTTCAGTCTGTCCTGAGGTGCTAGGAGAGGTGCTCCAGCCCTCTGATCATCCTGGTGGCCCTTCTCTGGACACGTTCCAGCACCTCCATATCCCTCTTGTAACAGGGGCTCCAGAACTGGATGCAGTATGAAATGGATGGAATAGAATTGTCATAAGGTGAACATATCATAATTTCTTAAACTGCTTTGAAATAATTTCTGGTTAATTCAAATTTGGTTGATCAGATTGGATCCTATGGTAACATACCATTTCCTGCTATTTGGGATAGAAATAAACTGCATCCCAACAAATAGGCTTCATTTAGTGTAACAAAGGTCCTGAGAGAGCCTGACAATGGAACAGTTGCAACAGTTAGTACTGAAGATGGTTTTCTTAAAATAACTTCAGGTCTAACTTTAGAGTAACGTTCCATGATGTTTGGTCTCGTAAGCTTATGCTGCTTCTCAGTGGAGTTCTATGTCCTGTTCTCAATAACTCACATGCTCCTGGTATTTAAAGCTCTGTTTCAGTCATGGCTTACATCAGCAATGTTTAAGAGTATAAGAACATGAGAACAGTTAGTGGTGATCACCAGCAAAACAAGGGAGAACTTCAAGACCAAAGCAAGAAGATAGGATATTTCTGATTTATACTATTTGAGTACTGGGACTTCCAGAGCCAGATGTATACATTATGTTCCATATTTAGTAATCTTTAGTAGATTTATTTCACAGGAAAATATCTCCCTGAAACCACTAAAGTCCACAGAACCTTTTGACAAATAGTCCAACAGCTGCAATACAGCAGCATCCTTTTGGGTCTTGTTATGAGCCTGAGTCACCTTTGGTTGATGCTACCTCATTCTTGTGAAGCAAAACAAAGAATGAACAACAAATATATCAGTCTCTATACCCCATGTATTTTCCATTCTCTATTACATTCTTTCTTAGTTGCCTCTTCTGCTGAATGAGGACTCTTACCTTAACTAATTATCCTCTGATATAAGTAGTTCCATATTATCATAGAATTATCATAGAATCATCATAGAATTATCATAGAATCATCATAGAATCAAACAGGTTGGAAGAGACCTCCAAGATCATCCAGTCCAACCTATCACCCAGTGCTATCCAATCAACTTAGACCATGGGCACTAAGTGCCTCATCCCGTCTTTTCTTGAACATCTTCAGGGACAGCAACTCCACCACCTCCCTGGGCAGCCCATTCCAATGGGCAATCACTCTCTCTGTGAAGAACTTCCTTCTAATATCCAGCCTATACCTCCCCTGGCACTGTGTCCCCTCATTCTGCTGCTGGTTACCTGGGAGAAGAGACCAACCCCCACCTGGCTACAACCTCCCTTCATGTAGTTGTAGACAGCAATGAGGCCACCCCATTATATTCCTCGGCACCCTTCACTGAAACCTTTGCAGAGGTATTTATTTTGACATGAAGTCAAGAGAGCTACAAATAATAGAATCATAGAATCACAGAATACTCATGATACAGATGCACCACAGATTTATACAGTGGAATATTCCTGTGATTTTTCATGTTCTCTCTTTCGTTGTTATCCCTAACCTTTTATTACCTTTTTGAGCATTACTGAGTGTTAAGTTAATGCTTTCATTGAACATTCCCTAAGGTCTTGGGGCAAATGTTAATCGTCTGCTCACCACTTTGGAGGTGAAATTATTATTGTTTTCTTTCACACTGTGGGAAACTCCATCATTGTACACTTATCAACACTCAATTTAATTTGACATTTTACTTCCCAGTTGCTCAGGTTTTAAGGCATTTTTGAAAATCTGCATGAGATACTCTCTTGAAAATTTTCTTATTGATAAAGTTTGTCAGCTTACTGCTCCCTTATTCCCCACCTCTTTCAGGTCATTTACAAACATATTCAATGGCACAGGTAGAGCAACAGCACAGGCAGTTACCTGTATTCACAGTTACCACAGACATTCTGCTACTCAGACATTCAAAATCATGGCTCTGCTTGCCAAGCTTTCTGTCTCTTTCACAATCTTTCTGACAGTAGGAAAGGAATACTATTAAAAAATAAATAAATGATGTGACAGAAAAAAATAGAGTATCACTTGCTTCCTTTATTTCTTAGCAATCATCTCTATCACTGGCTACATCATGTTCTTAAACCAGAGAGACAATATGGATCAGAGAGTCAGCATTTTAAAGAGGATGGCTAAATAAGATTTAAAATGCAGTTGAAGTTCAGAGACAGCTGATGTGGTACTCAGAATATTTGGCTTCCATGCAAACCCTACGTTTTATCACTTACCTATGATACCAAAATAATTTTTACACTACCTATGGGGGGAAAAAACCCAAACAGTTAAATAAACCCCAAACTATACAGAATCACAGAATCACAGAATATTAGGAGCTAAAAGGGACCTCGAAAGATCATCTAGTCCAACCTCCCTGCCAGAGCAGGATCACCTATACCAGATCACAAAGGAGTGGATCCAGGTAGATGTTGAATATCTCCAGAGATAATATTTCACAGTTTACATGTATTCACTGTAGATGTATCAAGCATTATTTTGTCCTGATTATTTCAATAAGCTATGACTTAAAATTATACTTGGGACTGGTCCTGTTTTGTCATTTTCTTATAGCAGAATATCATTTTCACTGTGTCTTGAAATCTTTCATGAACAGATTTAGCAGCTAGCTAAGCTGCTGTACTGAAAGTGAATGAGAGCAAGTTAGGACTACATATTTTTAATTATACTGAAGATCTTTTTTGATATTTATTTAGAGTTTATGTGTAGCAGTCATGTATCTTCAGAAGACAATATAGAAAGCAAGGCAGAGAAAAGAGAAATCATTATCACAAGCAAAACAGGAAAGCTCATTTGAATAATTTTCCTTATCAAGTGAGATAATTTGATAATATCTTACATATTCTGATAATGCTGTCTCCCCATTTTCATGCTGCAATTTATTCTGTGGTATGCCAGGTAGATCACCAGCAATTTGAGTTACGTGTACAGTAAGAAATGTCTTCTAGGCAGTGTGTGGAATCTATAAAGGGAAAAGGAAGGTCCAGGAAATTCATGACTGCAACACTCAATGTGAACTCCATCAGTGGCTATTAAACACAATTAATCAATCCATGCACATCAGCCCATAGAGGATTCTTCATTTTATGTCTTCGATGAGCTGTCGGCTGAAACATACCAGTCCACAGGGATTTCTTACCTTTACTTCTGATTGTTCTGCACTAGGGCAAGACAGAAGAATGGTAAATGGATCAAACTGAGCATGAATGCTTTTTCAGGCATGTAGGTAAACCAGCAAGACATTTTAAAATCTGATGAAATGATGTGAAGTATTTGGCTGGGGGAGAATATGGCAGTGGCCTCAAAAGAGATTTGTGATTCAGCAATGTCAGTGGCTTTTTCAGGTAGATCAGGGTTGTCATCCCACCAAATATTTTTGGAGTCTCAGACACCTAAAATAAAGCTTGTCAGCAAAGTCTGTGGAAGTCTTTACAAGAACGTGATGGAGGGTTCTCCTGCTACACAGGGTAGCTGGCTCCCTCAGAAACTGACTCCACAGTTTCTGCTAAGCAGCAATATTGCTATCACGTGGTTCACCAGTGGGTTAGGATATTTGTCAATAAGAATGGTGCTGCTACTTATTCCAGAAATACTGAAAAGAAGGAAATCATTGACCAATTTGTTGAGAGATGTAAGGGCAGGTCTAGAATTGCTGATACAGAAATGTGTTCCACATCTCCAGATATATAAGGAAAAAAAAAAACACAAAACAAAACAAAAGTGAGCCAGAGGATGAAGTTATGTTCCACCTTTTTTTTCAAAGTCATCTTGAATGGATTTTTTTTCAGTGAACACAACCACACCCTGGGCACTGTGGATGCTGAAGATTCTGTAGACTAGAGTAGGTCCATAAAAGAAGTCATCCTCTACTTGCTTCTCTTGAATGTCATCATAACCTCAGCCTGAGGTACTTCTGCATCCCTTCCTATTAAGCCACATGTTCTAGGAGTGAAATGTTCACAGGGAATTCGAGACAGATATTGGACCCCAGCTGCTTGCCAGAGGTAGATGGAAGAAATGGGGAGCATTTCAGGAGCCGGGACAGTATTTCTCATTCTCTTTAGAAAAGGACATAAGAAGAGAGTGAAAATGAGTTTGAAAGATGTAAGAAGTTGCACGTTTTGCCCTCCTGAACAGCACGTCAAATTCAGCTCCTCAGCCTGCCTAAAAATGACATTTATTGTCATATAAGAATTCCTTAACATATTAGTTTATTATAGAATAATTCTTTCCAACAGCTACTGAGCCAAACCATGATTCAATGGAGAGAGTGGGTGGAAAGAACACAAGACTATCTTAAAGTGTTCCCCAGTTAAGGATCTCACAAGATAAGTAATAGCAGAAGCAGTGCCCTCTTCAGAGCTACACTCAGGCAAATCCTGCCAACTGGATTTTCTTGAGGAAGAAACAATGGGCTTCACAGGGCCATGTTGAAAAGTTTTGGAGAGGGTCTCCCCAGTTAGAAAGGTTCTAGGGTTGTAGTTCTTATTTGCTAGTTCTTATTTGCTAGTTCTAATACTAAGGTCTGACCCTCTTTGAAAATTCAGAAAAAGTCTTATGGAATAAAAGAGCAGGGAAAGTTAAATGTAAGAAGTTATCTTTTTCCTTCTCCATGAATTCTGTCTCAGTCTCCACTCTGGAGTTGTTGCTGGGGGCAGTATGGGAACTTATCCCAACACCTGAGTGACCTTTTTCTGGGACACATCAAATAAAAGATTATTTTGATGTAACATTATCAAGTAAGATGCTATCTCCTTCATTTATTGGTTTAAGGGCATTAGCTCTCCTTCACAGAGCAAAAAATAATCCTTCTAGGCATTCCTTCAAGTCTGATTGGAATTATCAAGCCTTTCAAGGGCAATAATGTCCTCATCCTCAGCATTTGGACCACTGGTGGCAATGACAAAGAATCCCCTTCTCCTTCTCCTTCTCCTTCTCCTTCTCCTTCTCCTTCTCCTTCTCCTTCTCCTTCTCCTTCTCCTTCTCCTTCTCCTTCTCCTTCTCCTTCTCCTTCTCCTTCTCCTTCTCCTTCTCCTTCTCCTTCTCCTTCTCCTTCTCCTTCTCCTTCTCCTTCTCTTCCTCTCCTTGGTTTCCACCCAGACAAATTTTATGGTCAGTGTTTTGTCAATGGCTTTTGTCAGTAGTGATTTCATGTGGCATTGTTTACATACCAAAGGGATAAAGCAGAAAGAAAAGCCTGCCTCTTGAAACTGGACAAATGAGGGAGGTCAAAACTCATGAGGCTTTCATCATGCAAGACTGAGACTAACAACATCCAAAAATTCCAAGGGGGATCAGTCACCCTGTAAGAGGACAGCTAAAATTTCCTTCTTTCCCTGAAAGGCTCTCCTCAGTGGAAGTGTTTTGAGAATGTAAAAAGCATAAGGGAAGGGGAAGACATCTCTTCATATGGTGACTGAACCATGCTGTGCAGACACTGAGGTTGTAGCTGTGGTTCACATAGACTTAGGATCCAACAACATCTGGGTAACAGTGTCAGAAAGAAGAGCAGGATGACAGCAGTGGCATCTGCAGTTGTAATGTGGTACTGAATGCTGCTTTGAAGTTCTAGGTCTTTTTAGTGCAGAGAGATAATGTGGGTAGGAAAAAAAAAGTTTATCTGGTGCTTTTTCCTTATTTGGGTAGTGAGGAACCATTGAGTGAAGGTCAGGATGTTACAAGGAGCAAATGTTTGGTTATTATAATCTATCAGGGATGTAAAAATCTGTGGCATAAAGAGACAGGGACTGCTTAATTAAATATCTTAATTTATTTAACTTTTAAAAAGTCTTTGATGAGGTCATGCTAGAAGCTATGGCAAGTTGTGGAAGATCTTTAGCTCTCCAGAACTGTAAACGGTTTTCAATATTGTGAGAGATTTAGAAGATGACACTGATTTGTATTTCAGATTTTAATTCAAAATTAAGATTTAAATGACAAAAATTGACAAAATCAAGACATATCTATCTTGCAGAGAGCTATCAGTCTTTCCCCAAGCAGTGGGGAGCCAAAAGGAGGAAGTAGTCTCTTCTCAGAGGTGTTTAGTGACTGAAGTCAATGTCACTAACTGAAATAATCACTTGAAAAAAATCCTAAATCATTTAAGCATTGTGAAAAGCACTGGAACAGCTTGCCAGTTTGGGATTGAAAGACGTTTTGGAGACTATTGCTGATATGCTACCAACATTTTCAACCAGACCTAACATGATAAATGTTACACCAGAGAAGTTGTGATATCTCAGTCTTTGGAGATACTTGAAGCATGACTGGTGTTAGATGACTCTGCTCTGAGCGGGAGTTGTTAGGCAGCCTCCAGACATTTGTTTCTTCCTCAGCGACATTGTGATTCTGGAGAAATTTTCAACATATTGCAGAAAAATATTATTAACAAGCAAAGAAATCTCATTTCCTGTCTTAAGAGGAAAGTAGATTCACTTAAGTTTTGCTGATTCGGAAATATGCTTTTCTGATTGTAAATATGTTCATCTGATAGCCCTGTCTGCTCTTTCTCTAACAGTCATTCAGATTGTATAGACACATGCAGAAACAATAGTATGATCATTCTGCCTGCAGGACCAATATAAAAATAAGATGTGTGTCTCAAGCTAATGACTGGGGGAACTTGTTTGGGTAATGGCTCAGGACGCATTGATTTTTAGTGTATTGATATAAATCTTGAGTGATCAATAGTACAGCCAGTTGTAGGAAATGAATGACTGATCTTTAGACCTAAAATAATTTCAATCTAATGAGGACAAGCTATAGCCATAGTGTTATAGGGCATAATTATGCACTTTATCAAAGTGAGATTATCACGATGAGTGAGGAAATTGAAGTAAACATAATGGTGGGGAGGAAGGGGAAGGAAAGAAAGAGGTCTCTCTATATAGCAGAAAAATATTTTTAAGACCAGAGCAGAATATGGCTTAGGTGTACATGTCTACATTTTCTGCTGAGGACAAGCTTGGGCAGGTCCAGGTTGTGATGTACCCAGAGTATGTCCTCAGGATCATATGTAATAGTAAACATAAGGACTGTTTTCTTCTAAGTTTTCACTGCCAGATTGCTCACCTTCAGTCTGTCCAAGGGACAAGTCACAGGGCAGTCAGGCAGAAGGAGACTTGGAGGGAACAATGGAGTGTTTCATATTTCTCATTGCTCTAAACCAATCATCCAGGATGACAGAAGAAGGTTGTTAATGGCATGTTTTTTTTTTTTTTTTTTTTTTGCGTGTCCATATTTTAAAAAGCTTAAGATAAATTGAAAAGGGTATACAAAGACATCCAAGATTGATTTGGAAAGCTAAAAGAATGCATTATAATGAGAGATTAATGAAGTTCAGCACATTTTGCTTGATCAAACAGATGTTATGAAGATGAAGCATAGCTTCCCTGACTCTTTTTTTCACAGTTGGTGGTTCCTAAATCTAGTAAGAAAAAGGTGCAGTAATAACAAGAAAGTTGAAAATGAAGATCAAAAAAGTGAGAAGAGAAACATTTTTAATGTGACTATAATGAGCATATAGCAGTAGAAGCAGTAGAATAATTCATCTGAAAATATGATTAATTCCATGTCACTAGGACATCTAGCTATACTGACAGTCCAAGTAAGGAATGTAGGCTTTCTCTTTAGCATATGGGGAATGCATATTAATTTTTAGAGTGTAATTATGTAATTATAATATATATAGTTGAGAACACAGGGAGAAGAGAATGCTTGGTTAAAACTCAACTTTAAATTTAGATTACTAAAACTGGGAGAGGTAAATTGACCCTTGTCATCTTGGAAGTTAATATCCAGCATAGTATCAAGGGACACAATAATTTCTAACTAAATTTCATGACCTGTATTAAATATCAAGTTATAATTGATCATCATCTTAATAAATGTCTGGTCTGCTAAAATCTTTAAAAAAAACCCTGTGTGTGTGCTCTAACAGCCCACCACAGTAGTATATTTTTGAAGCTAATGAAGATGTCCTTCATGACATCCTGGTCACCAAATGGAAAAGCATGGACTTGAGGACTGGACCACTCACTGGACAAGGAATTCATTGCATGGCCCACTCAGAGAATCGTGGGCAACAGCTCAGGGTCAGTATGGGGACCAGTGATGCTTAACATCTTTGTCAGGGATATAGGCACTGAGATTAAGTGCACCCTCAGCAAGTTTGCAGATGACACCAAGATATATGGCCTGGCTGACGTTGCTGGAGGGAAGGGATGTCATCTTGAGGGGCCTGGACAAGCTTGAGAGGCAGGCCCAAGCTTTGTATTGCCCTGACTCAGATACAAGTCCTTCCACTTGGCTTTGTTGCATTTCATGAGGTTGGCATTGGCCCACCTCCCAAGCCTGTTTAGGTCTCCCTGGATGGCATCCCTTCTCTCCAGCGTGCTGACCATATACACTGCTTGGTGTCGTTGGCAGACTGTATGAGGGTGTGCTCAATCCTACTGTCCTTATTGCCAACAGAATGATAAATATATACATAGTTAAAATCTTCAAAATGCCTTTTACTGACTTCATCTATGGTGCTGGGCTAGAGAGCCAACTGTAGGGGCCAGGCTCACTTATGGCACATTCCTTGAGTGATTTAGATGGCCATGAACTATCTGTTGAGGGAGGCTCTGTCTTGGACCTGCTCCTTGTAATAGGAAGTACAAGAAATCTTATCAAAAGACCAGAGTTCTTGACAGTCTTAAGGAAGACCACCCCAGGAAAACTAAGAATGATATGCTTCCTTCACACTGCTCTGACCTTTTAAACCCAGTCTAAGCATACTAGAGTCAGGATCTTAACCACCTTACAGGTCCTAGTCTAAGAAAAGTATTGTACATGTGACAAGACCTCTAAATTGAAGGAGTTAGTATTTAAATTATTTTCAAGCATACAGAATATAGAGAATAACACCAGGCAGAAAAAAAAAATCAAACAAAAAAAAAAGGTACCATTTAGGCCATCAGAATCTTAAAACATTCTTTTAACAGAGGGCTCTGTCTTAGCTCCCTGTTTCACTCTGCATTGTGACACTGTCATGGGGCTGACTTTTAACTTGAGATGTGCTGCATCACACAGTTTACCCCTTGACCTTCAGCTCCTTCTTCCACTTTAATATATATATATATATATGTTGCTCTCCCAACCTAACATAACAAATTATAATCAGTTCAACCACTGAAAATGCTTTAAGTTAAGGCATAATTCCCCACAGTGCCTCAAATGAAATGATGTTTTTCTCTGCCATCTCATTAATAACAGTATAAAACTAAAACTTGTGTTTAATTTTATATATAATTTTGCCTCCAGCTCTGCCTTCAGCTTTACTATCCCACTCTAGAAAGTAAACCAGAATTAAAACAGATTTTCAGGTCATAAAGGTAAGTATAGCCATCAAGGAAAAAGAAAATTATTATACAGCCTCTGAAACAGTTTGAATGCCTAGCATAACCTCCACTTAAAAAGTCTGTTATTATGTCCTATGACAAATAGCCTATGATAATAGGTAATGGACATGTGATCATTAAACTGTACAAATAAAAAGGGCTACTTTATTCAAATAATGGAAATCCAGAATGCATAATATGAATTTCAGCATGGGTCTGGCACAACGTTGAAAATAAGATCCACATCAGTAAATGTGGACCTGACCTAAATTGTCTGTAATATAATGCTCTGGAGAATCATTTCAATTAGATAGTAATAATGAAAAGCTCTTTCTTTATATTAATGACACTTTCTTTTTTTTTTTTTTTGCATTTGTATTTGAAAATTCAGAGAACAGTGCTTCACACTTCCACATTTTTTCTGAAGGCAGACACCTGGCCTTAAGATGTGGTAAAAATAGAACAGTGACAAATGTAATTGGACAAAGTATAATCTGGAACATTAGAGGCCAGTGTGTAAATATTTCAGTATTTTCGTACTTCCCCTTCAGTCTGTGACCCACTTTCCTCTATAAAATGACTTTATTGTCACAGATTGAAGGCACTCCAACGAAAAATAGTCTATAACACACCTGATATTTTCTGTGTTGCATTTTATTTTTTAATAATATACTTAAATTTCTATGCAACAAAGCTTATATTTTCATGTATTGCATTGACATTAATCAGTATGGACTGTCACAGGAGCTGCATCAAAGTGTCGTAGTCACACTAGCACAGTATCACAGTATATCAGAGGTTGGAAGGGACCTCAAGAGATCACCAGGTCTAACCCCACTGCCAGAGCAGGATCACTTAGGGTAGTCCACACAGAAACTCATCCAGGAGGGTTTTGAAAGTCTCTAGAGAAGGAGCTCCACAACTCCCCTGGGCAGCCTGTTCCAGTGCTCCTACACCCTCACTGTAAAGAAGTTTCTCCTCATGTTGAGGTGAAATCTTCTATGTTCTAGTTTGAACCCATTGTTCCTTGTCTTATCACTGTGAACCACCAAAAAGAGCCTCAAATGCAATGGTGTTCTACAACGAGAGGTCTTCTTGCAAACAGCTACACAAAGCAATAAAGAAAAAGCCTGACTGTGCTTTATGAGTTTTTGTAAGTCTTGCACCAGTTTAAGCTTCAGAGCTGAAAATTCTATTTCAGCTTTGCTAAAGCTTTCTGTGTTTTCTGTTTCTACAGCCTTCAAAAGCCACTTTATTAGAGACATTTTTTCAAACATACACTTTCTATGTAGACAGCACTAAGAGTCATTTAGTGACGTCTGCATCTAAAATGACATCTGCATTGGCAACAATAGTACTCTACAAAATGTTTTTGAAACAAACAATGCATTTAAAAAATTATAGCTTTGGACTCAGAAAAAATAATAATATATTTTGGATTCCAATCCACATGTAGCAAAAGTTATATTGCATTTACCCAGTCTAAAATATTGGACTGCTTTCTAAAACATATTGATTTAAAGAATTAAGATTAAAAAAATAAAACAACCCCCAAAAAAACCTTATTCCTTTGGAAAGTAAAGAAATATTGCTTGTGCTTTTAAGATAGTTCTTAATTAAAGATAAAACAGTTGCAGAGAGTGTATGTATTTTAATGAGTAAGACTCCTTTATGCTTTGCAGATTTTGCTGCATTAAGCATTTTTGTGGAACTTCTGTAGATTTTAAGAAAAACGATGCATGAAACCAGAGCAAATTGGGCCCTAAGTGTGTGGGTGGGTGAAATAGAGGATTTAAAGGGATTAACACTTACTGGAATATCTCATATAAAAGATTTTAACCGTGTAATAATGCAAATCTCGAGGAAATAACCAAACCAAACCAAACAAACAGGTGTGGGGACACATTAGAAGCGGGATATGTAATTTTGATATTAAAAGAAAGTTAGACACTCAGTCATAAACCTAAAACTTCAAAATCTTTCTGTAAATTACGTATCATCAGCTTGTTTTTCTGATGACATTTAAATATGATATTCAAAATCTGTTAGAGAGTTAATCCATGCAGCTGGGCTGGCCATGGAGAGCTTTATCCAAAATTCCTGCATTACTTAGTATACATTAGAATAATAGCTACATAATGACAAAAGATGTCTTGTTACAGAGATTAGATATCATTCCACAGGATGCCTGCTTGAAAGCTGTGCTAACTGCCAGCAATTGGCAGGATCCTTTTCTGAATGCATTAGCTACTGAAAGGCATGGAACAAAGGAGGGGTAATCTGGAGATCAGAAAAAGGCTGGAAGACCTCCCATTTCTAGCAGCCCACTCAATGGGCACAGAATTGCAGGGCTCTGGGAGATGCTCTGTGCCCATCCAGCCACACAGAAAATGTCCTTAATGAACTCCTAATACCCATGACAAATACAGATGTCCTATGCTACCTTGAGGAGAAAAACCTGGTGCAAATGAATTTTGTTGTTGAATTCAATGGAAAAAAAGCTATTACTTGCAATGTAAAATCTGCTCCTGGCTAGCCTTGCTTTACAGCTAGGAAGATAATAGTAAGGACAGGGTGAAAGATGCAGTTTCTATTAGGAAACTATGTACATTCCTACTCAACCCATCCAACATTTGTTTTATAGGATGTTTTCCACAATGTGACAGAGAAGGGTTCTACTCCACAAAATCTGAGACATGAAGTAATGTTAATAAGAAAAGATCAACCAAAAAAAAAAATCTTTTTCTCCCTTTTTCATGTTTCCTTAGCTGAACTTAAAGCCAACATTACAATAAGCAGCTAGGTGAAAACCAAACCAAACCAAACCAAACAAGCTACCTCACAAAACCCCCTTCAAACCACAAGTAGAAAATAGACATAACTGATGTCTTTAAGCATTTATATGCCATATATATATATATGATATATCTTTCTTCTAAAGATATATACAAAAATTTCGTTACTAAAATTATTAGTAGTAAAAGTAGAAAAAAATGTTAAGATTTTTTTTAAGAGAGGAATAGAAAGGCACACAAAGGATATTCCAAACAATGAACACAATTAGCAAGTCAATCTGAGTAGTCTCTGAGGAAAAAGGGACCACATGGTTTCTGATTTTTAATCAGCCTAAGCAATTCCTCTTACATGGTGAAATTAGTTAAACAAATGATAAAACTACATATGTTGTCACTTTTAACCTTCATTCTAAATTATTAATTGCATTATGGAAGCCTCCAGAAATGTTCAAATTAGTCCTGGAAGTTTTACATAGGTGTACAAAGTGACAATCCACTCACTAGACATTGATTAAACCAAAGAGATGCAGAGAGATTTAAAAAATTGCCTAAATTCACACAAGATTCCTTGTTTGGTAGCATACACTGAACTCTTGCAGGGAAATCTCATGCTGTATAATCTTTGTAACTGATTCCTAGCACCCTTCTAGAGGAAAAGCAAAGGGTTTGTACAAATTCTTTCAAGATAAATACCTAAATCAACTACATAAATACATATAAATACTTGAAATGTGGTCATATTTGTTGTTTAAAGTTTACATGTATATTATAATGTAATATAAAGGGTCATATATGAGAATGAATTTTTAGAAGGAAACTTTAAGATCAGTACAATCTTGACAATGAGAAATATCATCTATTGGATAGTTTCTCAAGAAAAGCAATTGAAGCAAAAGTGATGGAGTTTTTTAGTCACCACTTTGATTACTTTCCAGCATCTTAAAATTTCATGCAAATGGAATATTGAAGGAGAAGATATCTGAAATTATGATGAATGAACTGACTAGAAACTCATAATTTTTTTCATCTTTTGAAAAATGCCATTCAATTAACTTATGTCTATTTTTAGCAATCTGTATAGATCTTTCTTCATTAAAGATATAAACTGTGTGTTTATAGAGGAGGACATAGCTGAAATGCTAAAATAAAGCCAAATAAAATACTGCAGTATGAAGCAGATAACTAACAAATGTCACACCAGTCTTACAAAAACAAAACAAATCCTCCCAAGGCCTTTTTTAATTAGAGATGAAGTGAACAATTTCATTATTGTTACAAACTCTGATAAACAAAATTCTCAAAACTTCTAATCTTTAGATACCACTATGGGAGTCTGCTGCAAACCTGAATGAATTCCCTTAGGTCCACACTGAAGATTGAACCTAAAACGTTCTGACAATTGCACCAAGCCAGCAGGAAATTTATTCTGCATTTGGGTGTTCAAACAAGTTGATCCTCTGAATTTACCAGCCAGCATTCAGAGAAGGAGTATTTTGTTAGGGTATTGCTCTATGTGTACTTTTTATATGGTTTATATAGGTGTTTGCTAAGTATGCTAGAGGTTGAAGTTGACTGTGCTGATTAGACAAGAGAGAGGAAATTGAAGAGTGTAGGTGTGACTTGAATGATAAGA
The DNA here is from genome assembly GCF_027791375.1 of Indicator indicator. NCBI lineage: Eukaryota > Metazoa > Chordata > Aves > Piciformes > Indicatoridae > Indicator > Indicator indicator. Next base: position 10,156,860 of record NC_072011.1, on the reverse strand, counting down.
AAATCTGCAGAAGTAAGAAGCACATATTAAAAACAAAGCAATGTCGTGGCATGAGAAAAAAGGAACACCCCAACTTAATGTTTAAAGGTTGGTGTCTTGCCCTATGTCCAAATAAGTGAATCAAGTAAAACACAAAAATATGTGTGAATGTAAATCTAACAGACTACTTAAAAGTAAATTTTTTAAAGCTTGATTATAAAAAATAAGTGAGCAGGCTATAGTAGAGAAAGGAAAAAACAGCAATACAGGAAAGAGAGAAGAAAGGCATTTAACATTGAAGAAAATTGTTTCTTTTTTCTTCAGGTTTAGTAAATGTTAAAATATCAGGTTTAAATTATGTATTTTCAGAATAGTCTTAATTCATCTACTTAGTTCATCTACTTTTAATTTAGTAATGGGTCAATGTGGTGGTTTGGCCCTGGATAGGGGCCAAATGCCCTCCAAAGCTGCTCTATCACTCCCCTTCTTAAATGCACAGGGGGGAGGACAAAATATAACAAAAGCCAGTAATAAGACAGAAGCAATTTAATAATAATTACAAGCAAAGCAATAGACTGCATGGAAGCAAAAGCAGAGGGAGATAGTCTCTAACTCCCTAGCAGTAAGATGATGGTCAGTCTCTCTATGCTTAGTAGTTCCTCTGGAGGACAGACACCATGGATGAATCCCCCCCCCCCTTTCCTTCTTTCACTTCGTTCTTATACCTGAGCTGACATCATATGGCATGGAAAACCCCTCTGACCAGTTTGGCTCAGCTGGCTTGGTTGTGACCCTTTAGCGTGTACTCTTGGGGCAGGGAAATGTTGGAAAAGCACAGACTGGGTGCTCAGTTCAGCAGTAACCAAAACAGTGGTGTGTTATCAACACTCGGCTACAGCACTTCAAAGCAAAGCACTAGAAAGATGCTATGAGGAGAATTAACTCCAGCTCAGCCCAAACCCAATGCAGTCAGTAATAGGTTGAGGTTCAAGGTTATAACATTACTCTGTTCTTTGGAAAGAGGTACCACAAAATGACTAAGTCCTGATTTCACATGGATGTAAGCTTGGTTGCTTGCTCGTTTCCATACCATTTGAAATTCCTGTGCTGTAAACTGTTTTGTAAGTACTTGCAAAATACAGTTTGACATTCAGAAAATCATATGCTTTTGGACTGAATCTTTTCTCCTAAAGTTCTGCACAAGCATTTTGCTTAAATTTAAAAGGAAAATTCAAATTTTCTTCTTTAAGTTGGTTGTATGAGAACAGACTCAAATGTCTGAAAATAGCTGAAAGAGTAACAGCAAAGGAGCAGTGAGAAGGAGGAGTAATGTTTATTCTTTCTTGACATTTGATAGATTCTGCCTTCATCTGAGGATTTCGCAAATAGATATTCACTCTAAAGGATATTTACATTGAAGAACAAAAACGTTGGCATTGAAGCTGAAATTTAGGGGGCTTATTATTCAGGAAACAAAAACCATAAGGACATTTATGTTGTTGGCTGGGTTGTACAGTATCATACAACATCTGCTATATATTTAACTGTTTTTGTTTATTTTTTTACCACTTCTAGTTTTTGTCTGAGCTACATATTTTTCTGTTTTTGTTTTCCAGTTTAAGCTGAACTTAATTCCGTAAGGATTCCTCCTTGGGGCTTTTCTTTCTTATTGTCTTCCTGTTTTCCCCTACTTCTTTTCTTTCAAAGTTGCTCAACCAGTATCTTCAGTGGGTAGTTACGATCACATTTATCATTAATTTGCCATTAACCAAGGCTCTGCTCTGTCTACGAAAAGGCAACATTTTTGCCCACTCCTGCTAAATGTCCTTTATGCATCTCAGCACCCTGACTCTGAGAAACACAGTTCTACATTGGAGAACCAATTTATTTTTCTTATTATTTCTCCCTCCTGCAGCTGACTTACTCATTCAAAGTGTACAACTATACTGAAGCCTTATGGGAGATAGGGTGTTTGTACTCTTTACTTGCCAGTGTGTGATCAAAAGTGAAACAATAGATGTATCTATGTCCTATTATTCTTCCCACTGTCATCTAGTGATTTCATAGAATCATAAAATCAAAGCAGTTAGGGTTGGAAGGGACCACAAGGATCATCTAGTTCCAACCCGCCTGCTATGGGCAGGGACAGCTCACACTAGATCAGGCTGGCCAGAGCCTCATTCACATGTATGCATTCAAACCCAACCTGCTTATGTCCTGACTAGGTTCTTATAGCTCACAAGACCTAGGTGAGAGTCATTATCTATGAAAGCTTATATATTTCTTTAGACTGTCAGCTGATTAAAATTTTCAGTTTGCATAGTATAAGAAATATATGGACTTTAGTTTGTAACCATTACATGATATATGTGCTCCTTATACTGAGATTTGGGTGAATATATTTCAGGCCCACATGATGCAATTTTCTTAACTGATCTCAAGTTCAATTTGAGAATCAAGGAGAATTCAATTCTTCTACATATTTTTTTTTTTCATTCTGCTGTTTTTTCAATGCTGGCTATATGTTGTAATGTAGATACAGAAGTTCCTGAAGTTTAAGGCAAAAATGTTGACAGTGATAGATAGCAACATGATCAAAGCATACTAGGTTCTGGAAATTTTCACAAAGAAGCAGTTTCTCTGATAGTCTTCATAGCCAATGCAGCATTCATGCAGCCTTAGGACTAGGTCACAGATCCATCACTTCTCTCTAGCTCACACAAGCTGTATTAATGCCTCCCTTTTTAGTTCTTTGAATTGTCTACTTAACATATTCTTTTGCAACAATATTATACCATTATTGTTTGAAATACACAAGAAAAGAAGCTATCAGTACTAATATACTATTCTCTTGCATAAGGTACCAAAGTATTTTTATTAATATACACTTTGAAATAGATCTCACTTGACATTTTTGATCAAATGATTTTTATCATTATGCACTTTATTAATAATTTTGTTGTTAATTTGTGGATTTCTTTGCTTGGGATTTTTTTGGGGGGAGGGTAGGGATTTTTGCTTGCAGGAAAATCTAAAATGACAGAGTACATTTTCCCCATACTTTAGATTAACTGGAATGCAAAGTACACTAGAGAATTGTGCAAGGGGGAAAAAAAGCAAAAAAACCCAAACAAAACAACCCAAACAAAGCAACCCAACAAAACAAACAAACAAACAAAAAGATCTATAAATTCAAAAGAAGCATGAATGTAAATGTACACAAAAGCTCCTTACATATGCACACACACACTTTGCTGTATGTATCTAAAAAATCTGGAAAGCACTTTGGCAAATTCTGGTTATGAAAAGCAATCATTAATAAAAAATGAAGAGTAATTTGTAAGAGCACTCTTAGCAATGTTTTTTTGTATTATTATATGGCCTCAAGCAAGTCACTGGAGTTCTCCTTACGTCAGTGAATCTCTATGCAAAACAGACACAGTACCCACTGCCTCACTGAAAAGCGGAACATATATTAATTATATGCGAACAAAGGTGGTTAGATAGCTTGCACACATGGATAAATACTGAACCTGAGTCACTAAAATGCTTGAAACCAGGCAAGGACTTCTACATTTATAGACACAGAATGCCGTATTTACTATCAATGCTGGGAACATTTATGCTTTATCACAAAATTATGTAAAGCAAAACTGTTTGTGTTCAACAATTTAACATCATTTGTTGTGAAGGAAAAAGGTAACTACCAAGTCAGTCTGAGGTCAGAGATAAAGGATGGCTTGAAATGCAGCAAGTGAAAATAGGCCTTTTCAGTTGAGGTTAAATTACTGGTAAAGTAAACCACCCATGAGGCATCCAGCTGGGAAGTGACTAACAGAAGCTTCAAGGTGAAACATCTTCCTTCACACTTACTGAACTGCTATTTATATTGTTGCAGCATCCGAAGACTTCTATCAGCATTTATAAGGGAAAAAAAATATGAAAAAAATCATATAGATGACAGTGGTTTACCATTTAAAGATTACCTCATAAATAATTTAACACCTTACTTTGACAGATATTTTGAGACATATTTACTTAGAAGACGTTTAGCAGAAAATACACATAGGTTTATGAAAATGCTTTGAATTATTGATATTTCAATTGTTTAAATGTAATTATTATTTTCTGCATGCTTACCAATTAAACACAGACTAATATAAACAATATAATATATTTCTATTCATGAATGAAAACTATTAATCAGTTATGTTTCCTTTGAGAGTGTTCTTAGTTATTATTTTTTCCTTTCTGTCTTAATGCTGGGTTTTGTTGGTACTTCCCTCAAGAAATGCCTGCATAATAGTAGGGAGAATTTCCTAAAACATTTTTCTGTCCTACTTGTCCTAATGCCTCATTGTTATACTGTGATGCAACAAACACACAGCTTGCTAAATCCTTCTTTTGATATTTTACACACTAAGTAAAATGACAGCTAATCAGCAATTCCATTTGTATATCTGTGATCTTAAACTTATGTACAATAAATTAGTGCTGACTCTGATTTTACATCTTCATTAAGAACAAATCATCTTGTTCTGGGATGGAATCTGACCACTAACATCTATCAACCTAAAGAACAGGCCTTTCTTTTTCAGGATTCGAATGAAAATTCTGTGAGACTGAAATGGTTTGGAGAAAGAGATGTAATTCATTCCTCTTTAATGTGATGGCTTTGTAGAAGCTTTGTTCACTTCACATTCATACTTACGATGTTTGAATTGTTGCTTCAAATAACAACACCCAAAATAGCAGATGAGAGAATTTTTGTATTGTTATAAATCACAATGAAGTGTTCAGTCCCTTGCATCAGTGCTGTGTTTATAGTCATTACAAACCCCTTGTGAAAACAAATCTTCATTCTCTTTCTACGTGTATGTTCTATGCGTATCTCAGGCTCATTATTTCTTATTTAATGCACCCAATTTGTAAGGATATTCAGATAAGTTCTCTGTTAAACAGGATATAGGACAGAGGAGTTTTATTTTTGCACAGACACTTTTAATCTCTCTTATTCATAAAAGTTCTAAAGTGCGTGCATTGCAACTGGATTTAAAGTATCTGAACTGTAATTACTGTCATTAGTGCTGTACCATCTGCATCTTTCAGGAACCAGCAGATTGAACTAATCACCAATAATTGTTTTCAAGATGTTTAGCACATCTTAAATTTAAACATCAAAACAAAAGCTTATATTTGGCACCGATTTCTGCCAAAGTCGTCTTTTTTTTCCTAGCCTCCTATGTCTACACTAGTTTGATATGCTGGAGGAAGCCCTGCATGAGCTTCTGCCCTAGCTAAAGCCTCCTACATAGTTTTGGAAAGTGCTGGTTTCTGATTTGTACTTTCCCCACAGCAGCCCACATTACAGAGCCATCGTACATCATTGCAAGAAATCAGAACTCTTGCTGGGACCATAGCATGGAAAATTAATTACTTTCCAATACAAACACGCTGATTCCTTCTTAAATCAACTCATAGTCCCTAAAGAAATGTCTGGGGAAAGTTTTGTCTGTGTAAATCTATCACACCTGACACAAAAAGGAACAGATCACTTCAGATTTAACAGAAGCTAGTGCCATAATCTAAGATAAAAATATTTTTAGTTAAAGTGTAGGTATAACCTTTGAATAATTTTACTCTAACAGCCTCCTTTCTCTTTAAGGTTCCTGAAAATATTTGACAATCCTCATGTGCAAATGACTGTAACATTATACTTTCTTTCAAAAACAAACACACTTAATTCCGCTATTCAATATTTCCATATAAGAAAATTGAAAAGAAAATGGTTTAATGAAATCAATTTTAATTATGTTTAACACATTAATAATAATAATAATATTTTATGCAGGCTTCTTAGTGTTTTGGGTTGGCTTTTTTCTCTATTATTTCTCATTATTAAACTTTGGTTGTACAGGCTGCACTGTGTATCTGATGACAGTTCATACATAGAGCTTCTTGCAGGAAAAAAGACTTTAGACTCTGAACTTCTTAAGGCAAATGTGTTATGACACCAATTTTATTTCCAAGCCTCAACACAACCTACTGATATATCACCCCCAGTGTCTTGGTGATATTGTGCAATCTTGCACCAAGTTCTGCTGACAGAGAGTAGATAAGAGAAGGTTATGCCTCCTTCAGCTCTTTAATTTTACACCATGGCTAAAAAAGTATTCTGAAATGTTAAACTGCAAAGATAAATGCATGATATCCAATGGAATTACCTCAGATACTTATGAAATATTCTGCCAAAGCAAAACCTGAACTGTTCTGATTTGCTCATTCAAGCTGTCCTACACACACCTATGTTGAATTTCACGTGTTGAATTCACAGCGCTTTCACCTGGTGAATGGAAGAGTCAGATGTTGACTTTAACAAAGAAGTAGTCCCAGCTCAGTATTTGTTCTGTAGTACTTAGGAGAACATTTAAATTATGAATCAGAGGATAACAAGTAATTACCAGCTCTTTATCTCCTAATTCAGCACTAGTATTTTACTTCTCATCAGTGTTGTGGTCGAGGGGAGGAATATTTATTAATTACCCTCACAACAATAAATAATAAACAATATGGCAAAGGTGTATTAATAAAAATAGTAACCCTTTATTAATATGAAATATGCCAAAACTCATTAAAAGGATCATTGGATGGTCTGAAGATATATTTACAGTGGAACTATGCAGTCTTAGGGCAAATACAAACTATTCTATGCAAATTAGGAGGCAACAACTTGGAAAGAGAAAGTCCCCAAGAGCAGATAGCGCTCTGTTACAGTGGGGGGAGGCTCAACAAGAACCTTTAAACCCAAAGGGCAATGAATTAGTTACTCACAGCTAGTTCTGCCCACATAGGGATGCTGCTGCTGCTGCTGTGTTAGCTTTGGGGCGCTCTTGTAAGGCACGGCATGGCAGATTGTTGGTGGGAAAGGTTTCCTGTGTGGTCCCAGGCTGGTCTGGCTTCAGCGGATGGCAGGCAGTTAACGACGCTCTTGGCGACAGGTGCTTGCTTGGTTCCTGGGTAAACTGAGGCACGGTATAATTCTGGTGGCAAGGGGAAGCAGGCTAGGCTTGTGGCTTCTCCGGCTTGCATGTGTATGGCTCGTGGCTTATCCCAGGCTCTGGACCAGGCACTCGAGGCAGGGCAGGGCAGCTTGAGGTGGCAAGGCTTGAGGTGAGGTGAGGTGAGGCAAGCAAGGCAAGGCAAGGATGACTACCAAGTCACTTGTATATATCACCCTTCTAGAGTTTTCTTAATGCAGTGCAGGATGCTATTGGCTGCCTTTGATATGAAGGTGTGTTACTGGTTCATGTCCAGTTTGTTGTCCATCAGGGCCTTCTCTGCCAGGTTGTTTTCCAGATAGTTGGCCCCCAGCATTTTCTGCTGCGTAGAGTTGCTCTTCCTCATGTTCAAGACTTTATTTTCATCTGTTGAATTTAATGAGATTCATCTCAGCCCAGTTCTCTAGCCTGTCAAATTTGCTCACATCTCTCTGATGTATCAGCCACTTCTCCCAGTTTTGCAACATCTGTGAACCTCCTGAGAGTGTACTCTGTTCCATGTCCAGGTCATAAATCAAGATGTTAAACAGCACTGGACCCAGTATTGGTGCCTGGGTACACTAGTGGCTGGCTTCCAAGTGGACTTTATTCCACCAATAACTACACTTGGGAGCCAGCTGTTCAGCCAGTTTTTTGTCTAACTCTAGGCACTTATTTAACTTCTACTTTTTCAGCTCGTTTATGAGGCTATTACAACAGAAAGTGTCAAAAGCCATACTAAAGTTAAGATAATCAACAACTGCTGCTCTCTCCTCATCCACCAAGGTTGACACATGATTGTAGAAGGTTTTGAGGCTGGTTTAGCTCAGTTTTCCTATTGCAAATCCACACTGACTGCTACTGATCACCCTTCTGTCCTTAGGTGTTTGCAAATTCTTTCATTGAGAATTTTATTCATCAGCTTCCAAGAGACTAACGTGAAGCTGACTTGCCTGTAGTTCCCCCAGTCTCTCCTCTTGCCTTTCCTGAAGATAGCAATATCATTTCTTCTAGCCTTTTGAGCCTCTCCCATTTGCATCAGCTGTTAATTGAGTGGCCTTACAGCAACATCAGCCATCCCGCTCAGCAGTCATAAGTGCAACCCATCAGGCCTTCACGGACTTCTGTGTATCCAGTTTGTTGAAGAGCTCCCTAACTTGGACATCCTCTGTCAAAGGCAGGTCTTCCTAACTTCATATTTTCTCTCATCTGAGATACCTAAAGGGCAGTTTCACTGGTAAAGACTGAGGCAAATAAGGCATTAGGAACTCCAGTCTTTTCCATGTCATCTGTCATCAGCAGCTCTGTTCAGCAGGACGATATTTTCCCTAGTCTTCTTTCTGCTGTTTAAGTATTTGTACAATCTTTTTTTCTGAATTCTTTCCCATTATGACATTTGCCTTGTCATACAAGCAAGTAATATTAAATCCATCCATTGGGGGTGTTGTTTAACAGATACAGTCTTACGAAAGAAGTACTTCTTGTTTTTCAACAGCTCAAAGGTTCTTGCAGAGAAATGTTGCATTATACACAATCTACTTTAAAGCATTTTATCAATTAGTACACATGTGGTATACTGATTTCCTTTGAATAATGACTCAACTAAATCAACCCAACTTCTTTGAGATATAAGGTTAGTTAATTAAATAGAAGATGTTTTGAATTTTCTTTGTAAGGTAATTTGTTATTCAACCATGAATAAGCACTATTTTTTTGCCTTGGATTAAATTTAAAGATTTTATTGTATTTATCATAGCTGCAAGATTTTTTTTATTATTATCCCCTCCCCCCTAGATATCTTACATGATTTGTTTCCAAGGGGCAGTGGTTGCAGAGCATGAAACAGACACTGCTATCTTTCAGCTTAACCTTAGTTTTTTAAGATTGATGAACACTAAATTACATATTCTGAATGTCTTTTAAATATATCTAGTAATAGGTAAATATAGTAATTTATATATCTGTGTGCACATCATATATGTACAATCCCCACAGAAAAATACACAGATAAGCTTTGTAGCATAATCAGGGATAAGCCTGGGATCTTTCCATTTCTTAAGTAGTAATGAAACCTTGAGTCCTAAAAAGGAAAGGAGACAAGAAATGTGTTTGTGTATTGTAAAGCTACTGCATACAAAGCCTAAGACCTTAACTCTGAAAACAGTGTTTTTCAATTTACAGATTCAGAAAAACAGCAAAGTTTTTTGTCTTTAACAGGCAGAAAGATAAACATCAGTCAAAAACTGTATTTGAGCAACCAGTTCAACTTTACAGATCAATAAAGAGAAGTAGGATGTCATTTTATAGCAAAATTATTATAAAATGAAAGGAGGATATTCATATAGTTTGATAAGGACTTTTCATTCTTATGCATGTTATACCATCTTCTAAGACTATAATTTTTTAAGACACAAATTTCATTTTCTTTCACTGAGGAATGCTAGAATCTAATGTGCATTTCACCCTGAGGACCTCAAACAAGAACAGTAGCCTGTCCTACCTATATGGATTACTTACAGTGTTTACAGGTAAAACATGTGGAAACAACACCTCTATTATAAAAGATTTTTTTTTTCCACTGATCCTCAAAATGATCACTGGATGAAGGATGTTCACAAAGGATCAAGTTTGTTCACAAAATATTCAGGTGAGGGAATGCTAAAGAGTACTAAAGGCATCCCTATCCTGTGCCACTGTCACAACATAAAATTTAGAAGTACACGTTAGCTCAAACCTCATGTGGGCAAATGTTTGGAATTTAGATATATCTCACAATAATATATGTCATCTTTTCCATTTCTGTTGATTGTATCATGACTATCCCTCCACCTTATTTTTATTTACTGATAAATTTACTTTAGAACAAGGAAAGCATACACTTTTTTGGAAAGTATTACATGCATTGTCACATATTGTGCATTGTCACGCATTGTGCATTGTTAGAGGATTTAAAGACAACAAATTTAAGCACATGCTGATTCACAAATGGGGAATATATTATACCTGAAAAGATTTAACATGGAAAATAATATATTGAAATACTAAAGTTTTTCTGTTCCAAAGTAACTGCATATGACAGGAAAGTTTTGAAATAGTGAGAAAGCATCACAATTTCAGAGGTCACGTATTTTTTTCCAGTAGGGAAAATAGCTTAACATACCCACAAACACTCATGGGAGAAAATCATTACAAATATAGTTCAGCTGTATAACTAGTGAAGAATAAAACAACTAAACAATTCCTCCAGGCTATAACTTCAGTACTTTGCCCTCCAAATTAGTTGCACCATGACTGCAATCCATCTCCAGTACTTAGCTTCCAAAATTATACCTGATTAGATACATAGATATGATCTCTACATCTCTTTTTCTTTTTTTTTTTCATTTTAGATGAAACTAAGACTCACATATGTATAAATATTTCAGATCCATTCAAAACAAATGGAAAGACAGCTGTCAGCTATGTGGTGTATGAAGTCAGCACTGGCTCTTTAATTATTCAAACAGAATAAATAAAGGAAGTGTATCTTCTAATAAAGTTTACATCTTGTCTTTAACATATATACAATTGCATTCATTTTGTTTATATGCATGCTTGGGTTGAATTCCCTACTAAAGAAAAAATTCTGTAGGAAAAAACTTCAATTGTCATGCAAGTTCATCTATGCAGGGGATTTTAAGCAATCACATTGGCAGCTTGCATCTGTCAATCTTCTAATGAGCAAAGAGCATCATTCGTGTCTGACTTTGGTGATCAGACAAAGCACAGATATTTAGATGAAGATAGCAAAAGTCCAACGCATAAAATGAAGCTTTCTTGAAGAAGTAATATTAGAATATATTTCCACAAACACTTTATCAAGTAACCTTACTCAACATAAAATAAAGTGAAAAGTGTCAATAGTTTAACTTTGACTGAAAGGCTATTTTTCATCCTCTACAGAATACTACTGAAATTTTCTCAAGTATTTATTATTTATAGATTCATTCTATGATTATTGGTGTGGGGGAAAAAAAGTTTCTAAATATCTGAAATTGTAGGAAAACCTGGGTAGATTCTTAACTGAAGCCAAATTTTAGACATATAAATTGTAAAACAATTACAACAACAAAACTCAACCAACCAACCAAACCAAAACCAAAGCAAAACCCCACACTAGTAATAGTTCTCGGTTGATTACCATACTATTTTTCATGTACAGATAAACAATATGAGGGAAATGAATAATTTATATTGCATGCTGACTCAACAGAATAAATCAGGAAAAGAAATAATCATTTCTCTTAGTTCATTCTTGGGGCTAACACAGTTACTAAGGGATCTTGGCTTTATGATTTGCTAGGATCTTATATTTCTTTTTGCGTACATATATTAGAACAAAAATTGACAAATGTGGGGTTTGTCATCAGTCACTGTTGCAGAGCAGTGTGCTACTGGCAAAACCATTTTTTGAGCAGTTCACTGGTAGTTATCAGAGGCTTCAAAATCATCTTCTTCCAAGAAAAAAGAAAATTCACTATGAATAATATCTGTATTACAACAATAATTTCATTTACAGGATAGTTAGCAGCAGATTACCATCTTGAGAGTTGCAAACATCAGGACAAAGTGTGGAGTATTGTCATGGAGAGGGGGAATAGGGATGGAGGATGATGCCTTCACTACAAGTATTTAAATAAATAGTTACTGTGGATCACAAAAAAAAAAAGTTGCAACTATATAGTCTATATATACTATAGCAACTATATATACTATACAGTAGCTATAGTCAGATAATCCTACTTTTGTATGAATTAACATATTATATATGTATTACAGTCATGAAAATGATCACTGACAACTCTAAAAGGCTGAATCCACATTGAAGGTTTGACTCAGCTTCTTTTTGTTGTTGTTGGGTTTCCTGTTAAAAAGAACACTCAACCCTTTGAAGTTTCAATTTCTTTTATTTTAATAAAGTGATTTTATTGGCCTTAGTCTAGGGTGAAGTGACAGATGCTTCAGCGCTGGAACCTTAAATAGCATAGTTGGAGCAGTTCTTCAAACCTGACATTCATTCCTTTCGTTCTTTCCAAATGTTTCTAACATTTCATAATTTTGTGTTTTCTATAACTAATTTGTGCTCTTGGTTTCAAGCAGTAGTTAAAAGGAATGGGCAGAAGAAGCTCAGAGAAAAGCAGAGGAGAAGGTTTTGAAATTCATGGCTGGCTGGGATGATAGGCCATAATGGAGCTGTTACTGTGGCTCGTGTCAATGCGTACTCAGAGTGTAATCCCTGGATTACAAACACAATGGACCATAGCAGATCCTGCTGCATGAACGGCTGCTGCTATGTGTAAAAACCTATCATTCTTCTGATAATTATTTTGTCTAAATTTAGAATGTGAACTGCTGACACTACCAAAGGTACTTTCAGTTGGATATCAGAGCAGAAGATGTTACAGGATTTAGCATGTGTTAGCATTAATTGACTATTATGTCTGTCAAGCAAATAAACCTCCACATAATCGAATTAAGCAGGGCACTAGAATGAGAGCTGAGCTGAATGCAACCACAAGAAAATGTAGCTGGAATGTGGGTATTTATAAAGACACTTCTGTATAAATTTCCTTCATGAACTATGGTATGAGGTCATGTTTCAGCCTACTTTTTTTTTAATCTGCATTTTGGATGCTTTGTGTGCAGTAAGCTTCTAAGGAAAAGCTTTCTGAAAAGAGCATTAGTTTTCCTAAATTAGTCTAAAATGCCTGCATCTTGCCATTTTAGTTTTGATGGTGGCTTTACAATGATAAATTAAATTGCTACAGGAGTGGCTTTGTGTGTGCAAAAGGCCATTTCATTTATTATAGTGTTAGATTGTAATAATTTCTTAAACATTTTTAATGAATGTTTCATTAATTGATTTCCCATCAAGATATTTTGAGGAACAAGGATTTTGTTTGTTTGTTTGTTTGGGGTTTTTGTTTGTTTGCTTGTTTTATTTGTTTTATTTTTGTGGGGTTTTTTTAAGGTTGGGAAAAAAAAAAACACACACAAAAAACCCAAAATCAAAATAGTAGTAACCTTATAACTACATTTCTGCAGCATAGAAACTTAACTATTTACCTTAGTGTTAACTTCAGCAGTAAAACTTAGGTCAGTTGGGCAAACAGATAGTTACAGAGAATATCTGACTTCTTGCCATAAGACTCAGCACGTAACAATAAATGCCAATAATAGTTGCTGCTGTTGCTCACTGAAAAGACAGAAAATTGTGTTGTTTAAAGGGGACCTTGAGGAATAAGGACACTAGTGGGTTAGCAAATGAAAACTTGTGAAGGAAGTCATCAAAAAGATCAAAATAGAAAGAAGTTCTTAGCACAGTGTCAGAAGATCATTTTCACAGACAAGTACTTTCTTAAAATAAAACATGGAGCTATGAAATTTACTGAGAATAAACTTATTTTTTGATAACTCATACATCTTAGAGTGCTAAACTGGAGAATATTAGAGAAAAGTAAGGAATTTATTTAAATTGATATGAAAATGCAATAACATATTCCTTTAATTACACTCTGTTCATTAGGAAAAGGCTTTGTAATTAGACACAATTATTACAACAGCATTGTAATTTTTCCCCTTGTGTAGGTTAGTAAGTTACAGGAAATCTTTACAGCCTCCATTATACAGATGGATCTTCTCCATCTTTAATGGTAATATGTACTGCTTGCACAGATGCAGAATGAACACGAAAAAAGAAAAGAAAAATCAGAAACATTTGCCTGGAGAAGCAGAGTGAATTACTTGAACAGTCTGTTTAGCTTTAGTCATTAGCAGAAGCGATGGTTTTGAACCATTATGTTTGAGGAATCTGAAATTCAAGTAGTTGGAGAGTTTTTCATCAATTGCATGATGTATAATGATTCATCTTTGGGCAGGCCTTTGAAACAAATAGTACATGCTGAACGTGCTCAGGACTTTAGTGGGTACATTAACATAGCCATTCTGGTCTGTGAGGAACATTATTTGTTCTCATTAATGCCATGTCCAACTATGCTTTCTGTCTTTGCAGAATCACTTGCACATCCTTCTTGCCCTAATATTTAATTCCAACAATATGCCATGGCCTGGGCTAGAATATCGACTGCTACAGCTCAATTTCTTATTAATTTTTGTCATAAAGTACATGGATTTTTACAAGTACTAGAGACATGGTATTTGATTCACCAATGTTTAGTGGCTTCTGCTGTAAGCTACACAATTTCAAAAGTAATATTTAAGTGTACGTAACAGTGTGAGAGCTGAAATCCCCGTCCCACACCGACAATAACCAGGCTAGCTCAGTCTGGAAGCAAATGAAAGCTGTATTTACAAGCAAATCTACAATCTATGATGAAATGCAATGAATACGTGCAAATATACACTAGTCACAACATTTACAAATATGTACAATCAGCAGAAAAGCACAACCAAAGCCCCCTTTGCTTCCCCCAAGGTGCCTTCCCAAGGCGTCTCCCCCAGAGACCAGAAGGAATCCCCCCAGACCCCCGTGGCAGAAGACAGAGAGTCAAGAAGCAGAGAGGCTGTTAGACTTAGCTTGTAGAGGTTAGTGTGTTATTTTTAACCAGAAGAGAAGCAGCCAGACAGAATCTGAGCAAGCCGAGTCCCAGACTGCCCAACTCCCCAACCTTGTTTTGAGAAGAGATTCTTAAACATTTCTATCTCTTCAATAGAAGTGGTTAGAATAATCATTATTTTGCTTTCTTACACCCAATAGTGATTTATGTACATCCTTTCACTTCCTCTGCTGGAAGTTTGTGAAGAAAAATTTAAAAGACAGTCTTAAAACCATCACAGTGTAAAGGAGGTTCTCCCCCCCACCTGAAGTCTTAATCATTAATGCTTTAATTGCAGCAAAAACGATTTTGATTCCATGGATGAAATGTATGTCCTGTTTGTTTTAACTGGTAACACAACCAGAAGGAAAAAGGTTTCATTTTTCTTTAATTCAGTTAGTACTCCAAACTGTAACATAGCAGCAGTTTAATGCTTATCACACTTGTGCTTAATGAAAGCATAACATCTGATTCACATGTTTATCTTTCTGAAAATCTGAATTTACAGAAATGAAATGTGAAGGAATTCCCAGAAATGTATTACTCAAAACAAATCTTTGTGCTATTCAGAGATGTGTTAGCTGTAATTATGTATTTATCTCTAGAAAACTGACAAAATTTCAGTGGTGGGTGAGACACAGCACTATCTATCCTTTAC
This sequence comes from Indicator indicator, assembly GCF_027791375.1. Taxonomy (NCBI): domain Eukaryota; kingdom Metazoa; phylum Chordata; class Aves; order Piciformes; family Indicatoridae; genus Indicator; species Indicator indicator. The sequence continues at coordinate 10,141,591 of NC_072011.1, read as the reverse complement.
AAAACTGTCTGCATGTCGATGTGATGCTGAAATACAACAGTTAGATAGACTGTCCCTGTTTTCTGTAAATCCACACATCTTCTCCCCTACCAAGAAAACATGTACCTTTGAATAAAGGAAGAGTAGATTCAAATATAGACTGAAATTTATATTGGAAAAACTTCAAAGTATTTGGTCAGGCTATCAACTATTTCTTACCCAAAAACTGTGTATATTAATTTTTTTTTTAACTTTCATTGTTATTAAAGTTACTTTTTTTTGTTTTTATTTTTTGTTTCAGCATTGACTCTTTGGAATGAAATATATTCTCCACTTCAGCTCATCTAAATGTTTGCTTTTTGGAGTTCCCAAATGTTCATAAACAAAGGATATGCTTAACAAAATTTAAGCATAAAATATAGACCACTCCAAATGCAATTGCAGGAGTTCACTAGCAAACAACTCTTAAATAAGTCTTTCTGAAATTGTTTATTATTTTTTTTATCATAGCAAAGATATATAATGACAGCACAGTGTTTGATTTGTGTCGCATATTAGAGTGTATCAATGAAGGTATCCCACAGAAGGATGCCTTCAGTGACTGAGTAATTGACATTTGGTCTAGGACAGTTCAAAGGACAAAGGAACTTCTCGGGGGCACCTGGAAAGTCATCTCTTTGAGCTGGGTTCAAGAGAGAGAAGAAATCTAGCAGACATCACTGCATTCTTTTCAATCCTAAGAATGACTTTTTTTAAAGGGTCTTTAAGAGTGTCTTACAGGGCTTCTGACCTGAAAAATCAGTATGGTTATATTTATATTATAAAAGTAAGATTTTCAGGAAAGTTATTAAGTAGTGAAAGTGTGATTTATTCTTTTGGGGGGTTGTTTTGTTTTGTTTTGTTGGTTTGGTTTTGTTTTGTTTGGTTTGGTTTGGTCGGTTGTGGGTTTTTTTTTTTTTTGGTTGGTTGGTTTGGTTGGTTGGTTTGTTTTGCTTTTAATATTAAAAAAAGCATTTCTAGGCCCAAGTACTGTATTATGTTTAAGGTATTATACATTTCTGGGATGTTGCTAAACGTGAGACCACAGCTACAATAAAAAATACACAGATTTGGAAGAAGGGCTAAAAAAAAAGAAAAGAAAAGAAAAGAAAAGAAAAGAAAAGAAAAGAAAAGAAAAGAAAAGAAAAGAAAAGAAAAGAAAAGAAAAGAAAAGAAAAGAAAAGAAAAGAAAAGAAAAGAAAAGAAAAGATATGAAAAGAAAAGAAAATGATAAGTAGAATAGAAAAAAAAAGAAAAAAAAAGAATGAAAAAAAATGAAAAAAAAGAAAAGAAAAAAAAGAAAAAAAAGAAAAGAAAGAAAATAGAAAAAAAAGACAAGAAAAGATAAAAAAGAAAAGAAAAGAAAAGAAACGAAAAAGAAAAGAAAGAAAAGAAAAAGAGAAGAATAAAAAGAAAATAGAAAAAAAAGGAAAAGAAAAAGAAAAAAAATAAAAAAAAGAAAAGAAAAAAAAGAATAGAAAAAAATGAAAAAAAAGAATAGATAAAAAAAGAAAAAAAAGAATGAAAAGTAAAGAAAAGAAAAGAAAAAGGGCAAAGAAAAGAAAAAAATAGAAAGAAAAGTAAAAGAAAAAAAAAAATGAAATAGAAATGAAAATAGAAAAAAAAAAAATAAAGAAAAAAAAGATTTGAAAAAAGAAAAAGAAGAAAAGAAAAGAAAAGAAAGAAAAGATTAGAAAAGAAAAGAAAAGAAAAAAAAGAAAAAAAGAATAGAAAGATAAGAAAAGAAAAGAAAAGAAAAGAAAAGAAAAGAAAAGAAAAGAAAAGAAAAGAAAAAGAAACCCCCTATACGTGCACGAATTTGATGCAAATATCCTCATAATTTGACAATTTACAAGCAAAGTAATTATGAACATTTACATCAATTAAGAGTCTTAATGGTAATTAATACTAAACACTACTTGTCCCAAGGTGAGTGCAATCTAAACAGGACTGGTGAACTGTTCTGCCTTTGAATCATTTCTCTGGTGTGCTGCAAATGTCTTCTTCCATATGTAGTACATTGAATGGTTGTCTGCTGCTCATGTTGAAAATAACAGAATGATTCATTACAGCACAAATAAGATATTTTGATCTAGAAAAGCTGTTATAGATCAGAAGAACATAATTTCCTCTAAAAATAAAATCATATGTAGCATGAGAAAAATTGTATTTCATTCTATGTCAAAACCAGACCATATCAAACTCTGAGAAGGTGTATTATGCATCTTTATGATAATATAATATGGAAGGTATAAAAAGAATTACTTGGAACTGCTGTGTCACGAAATAAAATGAGAACATCAATTAATAGAAAGTGTAATGCAGTGCATATGTACATGATATTGTATTTTTGCAAAACTGGTTGGGAACTTTTGATAAAAATTGTAATATTTTCTTCTTCAAAAATATTTGTTATCTGAAATAGCTTAATAAATAAAGTGCAGGCATCCATAGAATTACCTTATTAGCTTTTGCCTGCCAAGTTAGAATTAGAACGTGATAACTGTAGATGTACAAAGAGAGTAAAGATGTATAAAGTGAGTAAAGATGTACAAAAGGAGTAAAGAACTAAGAGAGTCTTAGGCAAAACTATTGACATGATTTGAACTAGGGGCCATAAAAAAGAGTCATATAGTTGGAATCAGAGCTCTGCAATCTTGGAATAAAATCACAGCAAAGCTCACACCTCCATTGACATTGTATGCGCGGAGTAATTCCCGTGAGACTTTTCATTACGTTCACAGATGACCTCTATTACTGTGCTCTTTCTTGACAATTCTGCAGGGAAAGGACATTCCAGAATGCTATGAAATTGCAAGCAGACAAACATAAAAAAAGGAAGTTGAAAGTTATACTCACAGCTCCACAGCACCAGTGGTCAAATGGTCAATTATCTGTCAGCAAACTGCTTTTGGAAATCTCCCGCCTGGCAGCAGAGCCCATCAGGAAAAAATTCTCAGTTACAAATATGGGAAAGCCTATCACAATATAACAGATTTAAAGGATTATGAGAAAAATTGCACAGGAAGATTTTTAATTCTAGTTTAGCATGGGGTTTTATTCCAGCTTTTAAATCACAATTTTCATGAAAAGACAATGCCTACACAATGAAGGGAAGGGGAAGGGGAAGGGGAAGGGGAAGGGGAAGGGGAAGGGGAAGGGGAAGGGGAAGGGGAAGGGGGAAGGGGAAGGGGAAGGGGAAGGGGAAGGGGAAGGGGGAAGGGGAAGGGAAGGGAAGGGAAGGGAAGGGAAGGGAAGGGAAGGGAAGGGAAGGGAAGGGAAGGGAAGGGAAGGGAAAGGAAAGGAATCTGAATAACACAAACATCTTAGCTCATTTGTAAAGAGAAAGTTGTATTCTGACGTGCTAGATAACAAATAGTTTAGCATCATTGTACTAAATACATTTAGATAGGATTCAGTTTTATCAGGAAAAAAAACCTTTGATGCTATTTAATATCTTCATAGGGGGCAAATCACGTTGAATGAAATCTCCTTCTTAACTTAAAGTGGTTTATTCCAACTGTATGTTCATCCCTGCTGAGGAATGGTTGGCAAAAATGCCCTTTTTCCTACTCCAGCTCTGTTCACACATTCTAGTTTCCCATATTGCAAAACCCCCTAAAAGTGTATCTGGCCTTTTCCTTTCTAGGAAAAGACAAAGTTTTGTTAAAATTTTCTGAGGAAAAAGAGAGAATCATTATATTTATGACATAAGAAAAGTTATTGAACAATAATCACATTGTCTAAATTTAGACTGGTGAAATACCAGGTTACATTGACTACACTGCTTTCAATTTATTTATTTATTTTATATTCACTGGAAAAACTGAATTTGCTTTACAAAAAAATTCAGAGACACAGCCCACTAAGGAAAAAGACCACCTGTAATGTAAATAAAATTGTACAGAAAAATATTGTCCTTTTGAGTTGATAATATGAGTTACAAAAGCACTAATCAAGGATGGTCAGAATTAAATTCTGGCAAGGGAAACATGCCTTCTCTGGGAAGAAGTAATAATGTTACTTTGCACAGTGCATCATGGCTGGAAATAGAAAGAAGAGAAACTATTTTTTTCAGAGAAACAATTATGTTCATGCAGATCCCTGGCTGTACTAATATAAGCATATACCCATTGGCAATAGCAGTTTTAATCTTCCTTTAGGCCTGATCTGGATTGTACATGAGTTGCCTACTGCTACTGGAATTTTAGTTCAAACTGAGGAGAGTCAAGGCTTTTTGGTCAGTGCCTGTGATTGAGATAAAGCACACAGCTGAGAACAGTGCTGAGAGTACAATTTCTTTGTACAGTTCTATATCCCTAATCAGCACTCCAAGCCCCACACACTCTTCCACATAGTGACAGAAAGAAAAAGAAAACCATCAGGCCATTCTCATTTCCTTAGATTCCTTCTAGGTAAGATGTCAGTGACAGAAGGGCTTCTCCTGAAGGTGCCATTTCTCACAGCTGTAGACTCAAATAGTTTATGAGTTGAGTCCACAAACTGAAAATATTTTTTTTTTAAAGTCAATTTACTTCTGAACTCATCTTTTTATTACACACTTAGAATTATCTACTTCATTTTATTAGTTAGATATTATCTCTTTTCCTTACACTGGCAAACATTCAAGGGCAAGCAGCCTGACATACTAAAAACAACCAACAAAAAACAACTGACTGACATACTACAAATCTGCAACTCAGCTGGCAAAAATAGAGAATATGAACTGAAACTCACCCTGTGAAGAAAATCTTGACCCAACACAGTGAGGGAAAAAAAGCAAGCCAAGCAATTTTAAAATTAAGGGATCAAGGTGAACTTGATCATTTGATCATTTTCCTTGAAGCAGTGCCAAATATTTGAAGGCAAATTGGATTTGCAGGAAGGAACTTCAGCACATCAGGTAGAATATGAGCCTGACTTGAAGAAAAAAAATCTATGAAGAGGTGGAAAGACATCAGATGAGATCTTCATATTTGATAACATTTCTTTGAACACCTCAGATTTCTCAGAGGAACTGTTAAATTATTCTGACTAAGCACCTGAACACCTCTTCAGCAAGGAATAGGTAAAGTAGCTGCTTAGCTACATGGATATATTAGCTGTCTTAAGGGACTGTACAGCACACACACATCATTTACTGGGTATTTTGCCTGAGTCATCAATAGCATTCCAAATAATATTTTAATCTTACCACCTACAGTAACTAAAATAGCACTAGTATCTGCTAGTGAAAAGAAGGTGACACACCAATAACATCACTTTTCCGGTTTATTCTGCCTCTAAACACCCTAACTAGATTTGGGGGGGTTATTGATTAGGGGATTTTTGTTTTTGTTTTTTTTTGTGTGTGTGAAAGGAAAAGTAGTGAATATATGAAGGAAATTTCAGCACTGCACTGCTTATGTTCTCCTTTTTTCTTTTCTTTTCTTTGTCTTTCACCCTGGGATTTCATGTGAAAGAACATACCACAACAATGCATCTGCCAAAGTCTGCTCGATGTTGAAATGCAGATGAAATATCTTATTTTAATTGTTCAGCTAGCTCAGATCCCAATCAATAAAGACAATTTAGATGAGAATACTAAAATGGGAATCACATAATATTTAGTTATTTTTCTATGCACAAAGAAGTAGTTATTTAATTGAACTCTATGGCAACAAGGTATTTCCGTGACTAACTGAGGATTCTATCAAAGTCTAATTTGCCATGCATTTTGTACACAGCTTCTATCAGCAAAATCTCATGATATCACTGTGTCTTTTTAGACTAACAGAGATTTAGAAGGATTTAGTCTTCTCCACTGAAAGCAGCAAAACCAGGCACACAGAAATCCTACTGTGGAATGACTTTTTTTTAGTTCTGAATGAACTTTGTACTACTTCGTTTGCCTATATTGAACATTACAGTATTCAAACATCTAAGGAAGGAAAAAAAAATGGAAAGTGATCTAGATTTTTCAGAAAGAGGTAAAATATTCTGTGCTGCAAACATGAAGTTATGAGCAATTGCTCCCTTATGATCCAAGGGACTCAGGCCCCATGGTCTGCTTAAGGTACATCTGCTGCCTCTGTGAAGTTGTTCTGCTTGCTTGTGTTGCAAGAACAAGGATGCATTACTCAGACGACACACCACTGGAAAAGATGTGGAGTACCTTAGGAAATACAGACAGGAGATGAAGTCATATGGAATTATGCAACAGTGTCTTGCAAGCTGCTTTCAGAAAGGTCACTTAATTATCAGCAAGGAAAATAAGTGATTGTCAACATCATTGTATCTATGATAACTGTTCCTAAGTAGAATTCAACTCACCTGCTTTCTATACGGAGTTTCACAGTGAGAATTCATAAATGTTCGGCATAGGAGAGTTAAATGTTCCTGGGTACTTCCTGTAAATAGCCTCAGGTTTCCCAAATAATGCTCTTAGGGCAAATCAGACTATTTGATCTCTCACCTCTTTCTGGAGCACTTCTGCCTCTTTACATACCTCTTCCTTGGAAATTGACTATATTTCCTTAAGCTAAATAATTTTGCATGTTGTTGACTAGCTCCGCACACACAATAACTTTGAGATAGAAAGGAATCAAAAAGAGGAAGAGGAAGCAACATCTTGGCCAGAGGTTGCTACCTTTTCGATCTGGATTTAATGAGACAATGACTTTATTTCTGTGAATACCTCACTGTGCTAAGTACATAAATTGGAAACTTTCATGAGTAGGACTAGATGAAGGAGGAGGAACAAGCTGTGATGAATGAGAGCCTCATCTGATGTTTTTCCACTGGTCTGGTTTCCAAAGACTGCCCCTGAATTCAGGAGCATGGGCACAGCCAACCCTGCCTAGCCAGATACTCTTGTTGCCTGTTAGCCATTCCTACTGGACATTACACTCACTCCTGTGCCAGACATACCAGTCTCACATTGCAGTCCATCATTTCCAAGCTCCTAATTGAAAGGCTCTATTGGACAGTAGCCTGCCATGTTACTCAGTATGGTTGCAGGTTTGGCCACTTCTTGCTGGAAATCTGATTTGATTTATGGTTATCCAACACTGTCTTCTCCTTTCCAGAGGGTCAAAAAAAAAAAAAAAAAAAGAGAGAGAGAGAGAATAATACATTTTGGACTGTACATTGTGTGATGCATGAGGGATGGAGGAAATATCACAACAGATGGATTTATACACTTATTTCCTCATTTGCCATCCAAAGTTGGAAATTTGTTCTGTTACCTATTTTATAATCTTACAAACACAATAAACTGAGAAATGAAAAACATTTTGTGTTGATGTGTATTTGTGTATTCTTTTTTTATTTTTTTAATACCAATGATTGAACTGCTTTCAAAGTCTCTTCATATTATTTAGAATTTTCACTGAAGAAAAGAAATAAAAATGAAGCACATGGATACTGTGAACACCATCATGACTGTAGTACTCACCCAAAGAATAATCTCACTCTGAATAATTCTTATGCTATACCCTTGAAATTCCTTTTGGTAGGGCTAAATTTTTGTGCTTGAGATACTCATCTCTATCTTTAAACAGCTGAAGAAAGAACCAAAAAATCAGCAAGAGATTTAACATCAAAATGGTAATGTTACCAAAACTGTCTAGTAATACTTCAATATTTCTGTTAAGTAGTTTTAAGAAAAGATGAAAAGAGTGCTTCTATCAAAAGAACTTTTCTTTATAGGAATTCATATAGTAAGAAAATAGGAAATTCAATCAAGTAGAACAAAGATAAGAGATAAATATAAAAGATAAAGAGTGAATGAAAAGAAGAAATTTAGCTTGAATTAGTGATCTAGATAACTTTCATAACCTGAAAGAGACAAATACTTTTACAGGTCATGATTCCTTACATTAATTTCCTTCATGATGGACTGTCATCTTCAAGCACCTATGACAGAATTTAATTAGATCTCTAATTTCACATGGTTTAAGTTAGCTATGATACATCTCACCCCAAACCAAAGAGATGCCTGCATGAACCCCTCTTCTGAATGTTTTTGTCTGGGCATGATATCTAACCTACATAGACTCTTAGTGCTACTGTTTGAAACAGGTTAAATATGTATTATTAAAATCTCCTGTAGAAGAGACACTACCAATGTAAACCTTAGTAGTTAGCAGCAGCAGCAGCAAATTTACACAGCAGTACCAGAAATAAATTTTCCATGGGCATTTTTCTCTTGGTGGCAATAATACATGGCCATTATTGTATATGTCTGATGATACTAATTTGGACCTCCTAGTTGACCTGTCTCAAAAGATTGCACTGTTATTCGGTAGCAAATCTTTTGATAAAATGAGAGATTCAAGGCAGGTTTCATCTCTTGAGAAAATATATAACACGTGGAATACAAAGATTAGAGGATATAAATTTTTTCTGTCTGTTGATATCTTCTTTTAGAACCTTCTAAATTAAGATAAACTATCCAGGGACATCTAAAACACCATGAAATGTCTTCTTGAATAGAAGGAAAAATGAAGCTATGGAATCAGAATGAAAAAAAAAAACAACAACTTGGCAAATATGTGATAGATGCATTTGACATTACTCTGGGTGTGAATTAATTCCCTTCTCACATGAAGATCAAATCTAGGAAACATCCTGGGAAAGGAACAGAGATTTGTATAATAGTTTTATGATCCTCGTGTATCTAGAAAGGAAGATTAACTGAAATTCTGAGAAAGCACTGGATCCAAATAATTTTTTTTCCACATATTTCTTAGGTTTGAGAGAACAAGAGACATGGACGAGTCGTTTCCCAAGGTTTTGATCGTTCACTGAGAAGCTAATATAAGAGATGCATGATGGTAGAACATTGATATGACAAGTCACAAAAATGAAAAATACAGAGAGATGGAAACATCAGTACAATACCACAGGATGTATCATAAACAGAGAGACACATTCAACCTTCAGAGATGAATCTCAGCTCGCAATGAAGATGGTTGTCATGGATGTCTCAGGAGCAGAATACAATCTGGAAGCTGACAGAGGAATTGAAACTCAAATCCCTCCCCCCCCGCCCCCAACAACAAACAAATGCAAAAAAACCCAACAAATACCCCTCCACAAACCCCCAAACCAAACCAAAACCAAACAAACACCCAGAAAAGTCTATTACACACAATTATCTGCTCTTGCTATTGATTGACTTATAAAAACAAGAAATAAGAATTAGACTAGTTGTTATCAGGATTAGAAAACTACTTTCCTTGTGACCACCCCAAAAAAAGAAAAAAAGTTAATTTATACAATTACAAATCTCACTAACACAAAATGATTAGAATATGATGAATATTCAAGATAAAAGAGAACAAAAGACAAGAGAACAAAAGATAAAAGACAAAGAATTAAGTTTAAAACTGTATAGAGGTTTTCTGAATTTTTGTTGACAGTATATACTAAAAACGCAGGAGGGCTCACAGTGGGCAGAGAAGTAGAATGTGATGAGAACTAGCAAATTCTCTCAACTTTAAGTCTGTTTTGTTTTGTGAACTTTGCTAAAATATTTAACCTTCCAAAAATCTCTCTTTTCCAGTCTATAAGAACAGGCTATCTGATCCTCATGAGTATTGAGAGGCCTAATTTAATTTTGTCAAATCCTTTTAAGTTCCTGGATGAAAAACATTACATGTGAGTACTGCCAACTTTATTTTCTTTTAATGACTATTAACAATATTTTTTTTTCCTTAAGTTCAGCTTTCGGAGTCATGAGCTTATCTGAAAATGAGAAAATTAATCAGAAGTAATTGTTATATTTCCCTAGAAAGGTAACTATCCTTTGGTTTGTGGGTTCCTTGTTTTTGTTTTGTGAGTTTTTTGGGTTTGATTTTTTTTTTCCTACTGGCCCACAAATAGCTCAACATTGTGCACACTGTGGAGCATTTTTAAAGTGCTTGTGAGCAGTGCTTAAAATTTTCTCATTGATTGTAGGAGATGCTGTTACGAACCAGGTTTTCCTGTTTCCTCAGTATTAGCAGTTGTATAAGATACTCAGTTTGGAGTTTTTTGGTTTGTTTCTTTTATTTGGCTTTTAACTGTTGATGAATTTTTGGTGACTCTTATTTTAGAACAGAAGAAGTTGTTCCTCAGAGTATTTGAGATGCTATATATTGTGTGAGTGGAAGCAGTTGCCCAGAGCTGAAATGCTATAGATTCAGTGATGGGAAAAATCCTAGTTATACATTTGCATTCACTGTTCCCTATTTATTAGCTCTAAGCAGCAGAATGTAGATTCTTTTATGTGCTTTTCTGTAGTGCTTACCTCTCTTCATGCATTTTACATTGAGTTTTGGCTATTTTCTCTAAGCTGCGAATATTCTCTTGGGAAACAGGTGTTGAGAAGGTGCTTATGAGAATATCTGAATTAGACACAGTAAGCCACATATCTGATTTCTTTTGAAAGATCCCATATAGTCTCTATTGATTCAAGAATGATAAAGAGGGGAAAGGAAATTACCATTACTGTAAATAGCAAAAATCAGATTAATTCTTTAACACATATCCTGCTATATTCAAAGCCAGATGCCTATGCATTTCAGGGGTCAAAAATTTGCCTGAGGAAAACAAACAAACAAACAAACCCCAAAATGTTTGTAGCATAATCTAAGGGCAGTATTAGGTAGAAGTACTCAGATGAAACTAAGTACTGCAAAATCCTGTATGTATACCAGGAGAAACAGCTGGGTAGGTCTTGAGAAGAACTGGAAAAGGGTGATTTAAAAGTATACTAGACAAATTATTCAGCTACAGTATAGACAAAAAAAGCAGTTCTAGCATAAAAATATACCAGATGATCTCACCTGTGCCTTTGCACACTAATGGCTGTGATTCTTACAGTCAAGGATAATATAAAACAAAATCAACAAAGAAATGCTAGCCTGTACAAATGGAGTATTAAAAAAATAATTAAGCTTTCTCATATACTTCAAGCCTTGCAGTTTTAATGCTAGAGTAGACCAAATAAGAATCAGAGAGCAACTGTCTCAATTTTTCCAGCAAGATGATTATAATTTTTCATTACACTCTTTAATCGGATCTACTGTAAATTGCAAAGAAATGTGGAGATTTAATGCTGGTTAAATCAGAAAAATGCTAAGTAAAGATCCATAAGAGAGAAGCAAAATGCAGGATTTTTTCTTTTCTTTTACCAAGCCAGAGAAGGACAAAAGCTCTGTCAGCATGAACAGCAATAGAAAAAGTGAATTAGAAATGTTGTAAGAAGAAAGATACTGAAAGCATATGGGAAACGTCAGTCAGAATTTTTTAGCAAGAAGGGAAGCAAAATACCTATTCTTACACAAAAGATGAGGATGGGTAAAGAGGGTATTAGAGAGGTGGTTGACCACAGCAGAGACTATTACACTTTAAGCAAAAAAAAAGAAATGAAGAAATGACATTAAGTATTACAGTAGCTGTCAGGTAATAGAGTGATGTCTGTTGCGCATTCCTGTGAGCTGCAGTGCTGTAACCTGACGAGATACCTCCATCACACAGCAAGGGAGTTTTGAAACTCAGACACACACTGTTTTTTAGTTTTTCTTTCTTTTTCCAAGTCAAAAATTTTAAATTGAGTGGAGAGGAAAAGAAAAATCTTCCTCATTGCAGTTCAAGTCATAAAAGGTAATGAATCCATCCTCTTCTCCCCCAAGAAAATCAGTGAAGGTTCAGGATCTTTAACTGCACCATGTAAATATGCATATGTGCACACAGCATTTGCATAGGTCATGTAAGAATGGCCTTCCAGGTGCAGAAGGAACACAATTTGCTTACACTAGGCAATGGATGGATAACTTCCATGACATAAACTAGTAGAAATATCTAACTAATTTAACCAAATATATTAATCAAAGCTACTTTGGTCAATTGGCCAAAGTTTTACAGAGAGCACAAAATATAATCAATGCAGCTGAAATAAAAAACCCGGAGGAATCAAAAACTAGCTTCACTTTGTGTCCATTTTATCCCTAGTGATTTACCTCCAAGATTCATATTACTTTAGAACTTCTGCATTTATTTTGTTTAAATCATTATCATTATTTTATATTGGAGAAAGAAATACGAACTTGCTTGAATTGCCTGTTTACTTAAATTTAGAATAGCTCCCTACAATTATCAAATGACTTAAATAATTCCTTTTAACTATACTGTTTGTTTTTTTTTTTACCTTACAGTGGCATTAAAAAATTTTATCATTTTTGAGGGAAGGGGGAGCTCTATTTTTCACAACAGAAAAATCCACAGATTTTGCACACAAAGAAAAGCTAGGCTGATGAGATTATTTAGAAAACAAAAAAATCACAATTGGTATAATTGAATGAAAGATTCTATTGCAAGAGTATCTTGACGAAAATTCTTGCCTTCTGTCCCAGAATTATTTTCTTTCTAGATGGTGAGAAATTATTTTTACCAAAGGTTCTTTTTCCCTAGACTCTTCCAAAAAAATAGATATAATTGCACTTGTTTTCATTCTTGCTATTATATAAAAGCTTTTTAATGAAACCAGTGATTTGTAGACAGTCTAGACTCAGTAGATAAATACATGTAGTTGACAATAGAAAAGTGCAAGTTGTAAGATACTTGTTTTCAGCAAGGATCATTGGAGGTTACTAAGTGTACCAAGGCAAGAAGTGCTTTTCAAATCTCTTAATTCTAGATGAGTGCCCTCTCCTTTTATTCATTCAATTTAGTGCTGTCATAGGAGCATCTGAAAAAACTAAAAGCAGTTCCAAAGTGTGGGCATGACTCACAGACAATACCTCTCCCCCTCCCCAGATACGTATAAACAAGGAATAAATAGTTATAGTATCATATATTGGATTAATGCCAGTGGCAGTGTAAGTGAATGTGAATTCATGATTAGTACTGTGGCCACAAGAACTATTGAGCTGACAAATGTGTTGCCTAATTGAGATTGCTTTATTATTAAGTATATTATCTGTTATATTGTAATTCAATTGCTGCTGGATCTTTCACAGGCTCCATTCTGTTAAATCTTAACCTGATTTAGAGTGGCATTTAAGTTAAGGTAGAGTTGAAAGCTGAAATTTTAATTTCAAAAGAGATAATATCCTGTTGTTCTTCACTGTGAGAAAAACAACTAACAAAACCATAAATATTCAGTGTGTCAAAACACTTATTTGTTTCTTTTCAGTTTAAATATCTGTTTCTCGGGGAAAAATAAAAAAGAAATAGCAAAAGCAAAATATTTTTTTCTGGATTTTGTCTTTCAACGGTATTCCAGCTGCTTATTCTGTGTTTCTGTGTTTACCTTAAAGTATAAAATAAATTACTTTTAGAGGAATATAAAGGGAGTTTTATTTGTTTGGGGTTTTGTCTTTCTATGTTTACTGGAGGAATAAAATAGTATAGGTGGATAAATAATTTTCTTAAAATATGTGAAAAAGGGAAAATATTTTCTTGTGCATTTAACTGTATGAAGTGTATAGTAAATGTTGTTGGAACAAATGTGATATTTTCAATTTAATATAACGTGTTCACTGATTTCTTAGAATTAAAATTGGGTAGCGATTAGTTTATAAAATTAATCAGAATTTAGAGTTTAAAAAATACATGAAATGATGAAATTACAAAGAAAGAGAAACATGGAAAGAAATATAAAATAATGTATGATAAAGGTGAGACAGAGTGATAAAGACAATTTTCTGATACCACTAGGAGCTGGGGGGAAAACAAAACAAAACAAAAACCAACCAACCAACTGAAAAAAAAAAAACAAACCAAGAGGTAGATATTTTGACATTTTCTATGTGCAATGTACAGCAAAGTCTTTTGGGACATCATAATAAAATAGAATAAGCAGTCATGAAAAGGTTTGTGACTCTATGAGCACATCTTCAACAGGCAGAGAATATTCCATAGATCATTAATCAGTCATTAATGCAATAGATTGAAATATCTTCATTTTAACAGATGGCAGAATAGATGAGGGAAGAAGTCTTGTCTGATGAGTCAGCTAAGTGTCATTGCTTTGATTCTTCTGAGTGCATCTTATATCCTTCAAGGCTTATTAACTGTCTCATCATGAACTGAAACAGTTTCTAATGCTCTAGCATGATTTGTGCTGCCTAAAACACAACTCTGAGTTGTGATGTCCATTGAAATGTGCATTAGAATGGAACTAGAACTCAATGAACCCCCTGAAAGCCTTTCCTTTGATTTCTGTATGCTTTAGACTGGGTACATGCTTATTTCTGTGTATGAACAGACAACACAATAGCATCATTACCATAAAAGAAGAACGGCTCAGAAGTTAGAGAATAAACTTAGGCTTTGATCACTTTAACTTCTAGTATTTCCATCACATTTTTGTGTCATTCAGTCGTTTTTTTTTTTTTTTTTCCAGCAAAGGAGAAGGTGACTTTTTCCAGCAAAGGAGAAGGTGACTCTTTCCAGCACACTGTAACTACTGTTTCTGGAGCTCCATGGCTGCTTGATAGGGACACTAACTTTTTCCCATGGCAAAATTAACATAGTCTGTGTATTTGTGCTTGTACTACCACAGGTTAAAACCCAGCTGGAGATTAAATGCCTGAATCACTTACATTGCCTAAGTAGTAGACATCTTTTCAAATGGAAAGGCTCAAGAAGCCTGTTACACAGAGTCTTGATCATACAACCAGCAGTGCATTTGACAAGCAATTAGAATGCAACTTTTGCCTGTAATGACTGAAATGAGATGGCTTCTGTCATATAAAAAAATGTACCTATACCTTACATAATTCCAACAGACATACACATTCATATTCTCTGGGCTGATGTCTCTGTAGCTGAAGGCAGATGTACTTCCAAACTGCCTTTCTGGATGTACTTTGTGGCAAGGAATGAGGCAGGAGCTGAATGTCCAATTTGCTGGCTTTTCTGACTCCAATTCTCTCAAGCCCTTAACTCTATCCTTGGCTTTGAATAGGCAACCATAGTATTCCTAAAAGAGTCCTCAGTCTTACAGCAGTAATGTAATGGCTTTAATAATCTCTTACTTTACAGGTATTCACTTAGGCAATGTAAGGTGACTAAATTAAATCTATACTTAATCAATTTAGCAGATAAATTTTTATTCTTAAAATTTAAAGTTTGGCTTCCAAGTGTTAAGGAAAAAAGTAAAAAGCCTCCAAATAAGTGTTCAAATGAGCTTGTGAGAGACATAGGTATAACTTCTGTTACCACTGATTAGTTCTAACATACACTACACATACAGAGCTCTGCGTATTAACCTCTAAGGTACTCACTCTACACTTATTACTTCTGAAAGATGAAGCAGATACACAGAAAAAAAAAATAGCTTCATTATTCCATTAGAAACTGCCAAAGCCTGATAGTGACATTTAATCTCACTTAACAGGAAAAATCAAAAGGTTTCATATGTGTAACATGTAAGCAAGTCTCTTCAGCACCTAAATTGAGCTGTTTAAGCTTCTGCTGACAGATACATTCTTATCATAGCTATCATTTTTAATGCAATGAAGAAATCCAGTTTCAAACTGTTTGACAGGAAAATAGATCTGTTAGAGTAGTTGGATAGCAAACTCTTCAAATATAGTTCAAAATCAAGCTTACACTTTAGCTGATTTGTCAATAATTACTAAATTACTGATCAGTATAAGATGTGGGCTGGGTTGTCCTGTTGCCTGAGTACTTGGTATAAAAAAAAAAAAAAGTACAAATACACTCACAAAAAAGCAGGTTTTTTAAATATCCATCATATTTTTGATAGCTTAGCTGTATGAAAGGTTCGTACAGGAAGAGCTTTTTATGATTACAAGCAGCAAAACACTGAAATGTAATTATAGAATAGATGAAATAATTTGTGCAATGGCAACCATGCTCCACAAGATCATCCTTGTCAGTTTCTTAAAGACCCACAGCAGTTTATAAAACAACAGACTAGATTACTTATTAAGCATTGTTGTTGCTGATATTGTATTTAACAGTATAGCATTATGCCACATCTCATTTCCTTTCAAATCACTGGATTATTTGAATTCATTTCAATGGAATTTAAGTCGTTCCTTTACTAAAGGAGATGACTAATGTGATCAGTGTTATGGACACCAATTCTAATTCCTCCTCAGCTGGTTATGACAAATGTTTTCATAATTAAATTGACCAGAATGTCTGAAGTAATGTCAATAAGAGAATCATGGAATTACAGAATCACAGAATGGTTTGAATTGGAAGAGATGTTAAAGATCATCTAGTTCCAATCGCCCTGCTACAGAGACTTTCCAGTAGATTCGATTTTTCAAAGCCCTGTCCAACGTTGCTTTGAATTCCTCCAGGGAGGGGGCATCTACAACTTGTGCTGGCAACCTGTTCCAGTGCCTTATCACCCTCACTGAGAATCTCTTCCTAATACTCATTAAAAAAGCCCCAAACAAAACTTCCTAAGGGATTGAAGCAGCTTCCAACTTCTTTATTTAAAGAGTCTAATAACAATACATCATTGATCTTGAGAGCTCAGAGCCCCACTATTGTGATTACCTGAAACTTCTTTGTTAGGATTGCCACTGAATGCATACTATTTCCTTTTTTGTCCTTTGAATAATCTAACATACTGACTGCACATGTGTTTATCCATACCCAGCAAAGCTTTGTAGTCTCTCATTCTTTATGCTGAACAGTGGCATTTTCTGATCCCTGTGTACACTATCAATTTACATTTGCTGTAAAATGATCGGAGCTTATATCCAGGGGAGATAAGCAAAACAAAAGTGTTACCCTGCACATATGGGAGTAAGGTACTTTTTTTGTATGGTATAGATGTTTCCATTATAATTCATTAATTTCTGTAAAGAAAGTTTTCAGCTGTGAAGGGAATGTGCATTCTGTCTGCTGAGCCTTAATTTAATCTCTGTACACACAAATATCCAATGTATCCATGCATGCATGTGTGCTTAAATATTCATGCCTCTGAGTATAGATATAAACATATATTTTGCTATTTAAAAGCCAGCAAATAACTATGGATATAAATACATACACTTAAAATGTAGTATTTGATCATAAAATACTTAAAGCTTTAACAAACTCCATTAACAGCTGCCTGAGATCTCAGTTTTTATTGCAATGAATAATATTATGTTGTTCTTACAGTTATGGACAAATGCCTTAAAATGGGCACCTAAATATTTCAGACACCATAGCAGAAAGGGAAATAAAAAAGAAAATCTACCCAAACTCCAAAACATCATTTTCATAAAGTTAACATATTATGATCTAATGCCATGGCTGGGTGAAGATCTAATGCTGTGACTGAGTGAAGATCTAATACTATGAGTGAGGGTCTAATGTTATGACTGAGGAATAGGTGACTAATGATTTTTCAGCCTTTAAGTCAGTGATACTGGCAATCACTGGAGAGGAAATGACATCATTCACTTCATGGGCAAACTGCAGGAAAGCTGTGATACAACCTAGTATTAATAATAGACTATATTTCACTTCCCCAACCCATCGATATGATAAGAAACAATAATGCAAAAATCAAATACACCATGATTTGATAACAGGGGCCAAATTCCAAGGGGCACTGGGTAAACTAGTTTTTGCAGAAGTATACATGAGTCAGAGCAAAGCCAAGCTTGTGTTTTGCTTACATTTTCCATGTAATCCTTGGCTAGTAGCTGAACTCCTGCTCAGACACTCACTGATTTCCTCCTCCCTTTTTGGAAGAACAGCAGAGAATAAATAAGAACAGAAATTAGAAAGTTCATGGGTTGAAATAAAGACAGAGAGTTTGTTTACCAGTTATTTCCAGTGGTGAAATTGAGTCAATGTGGCAAAAACTGATATATTGCCAGTTAAAATATTTTTTTTAATTATTGACTAAATAATAACAGATATAACAGTCTATAGGAAGCCCACACTGGAGCAGAGGAAAAGAGAGATGTGAGGAAGTGGTGGCAGAGAGAAACTGCTGCTAGTGGCCACAATCTCCCCATTTTTGTTTCCACTTACCCAAATCAATCACTAATGAAAATTAAGGTTTTTAAGAGTTTACCCTGTTCTGTTTAGCATCCCATGGTACATTATCACTGGCACTAGCATAAATGAGTACCAGCACAATATTTTACTGCTTTAGGGGAATATTTCTAATGAAAATTATAGTAGTGCCTATTCCTGCTCGGATCAAAGAGAACTACAGAGTACAAAGAATTCCAGTGGGTCACAGCTTCTCCTGCACAAGCCATCACTGCAGGAGCGTGGCTCAGTACATTTCAGTGGTTAATGCCTAGCTTGATCATTTGTGAAATAGAGTCAGCAGCAAATCCAGAAAACGAGATTTATAATTAGCTGCTTTTGCGGTCCATCTACAGTTACAGTGTGTGAATGTCAAATATCTATAGGAATTTTTTTCTTAAGGAAAGCGTTAAGGAATTCTTAATAAGGGTTATGATAATTAATCACGACCGCAGATGTTACGTTTAAACTTTCAGGTTTTGTCCCTTCTCTTTTGCAAATGCCAACCCACTCAGGATTCAGGGCTGTAATACAGGGCTACTTTTAATCATTAAAAATTAAATAAGAAATGTAAGGGGAAAAAAACTCTCAATATGTAATTATTCTTTCTAGAAAATGTTTTCATAAGTGCATAAGTTTGACTTAAGTAATTTTAATATAAAAAATAAAAGGGCAAAGCTCTGGAGGGTATAATACAGTTGTCATAATAAAATAGCTTTATAATCATAGAGTCATAGAATCAACCAGGTTGGAAGAGACCTCCAAGATCATCCAGTCCAACCAATCACCCAGCCTTATCCAGTGCCTTACCCAGTCTTCTCTTGAACGTCTCCAGTGATGGTGACTCCACCACCTCCCTGGGCAGCCCATTCCAATGGGCAATCACCCTCTCTCTGAAGAACTTCTTCCTAATATCCAGCCTATACCTCCCTGGCATAACTTCAGACTTGTTCTGCTGCTGGTTGCATGGGAGAAGAGACCAACCCCCACCTGCCTACAACCTCCCTTCAGGCAGTTGTAGACAGCAATGAGGCCACCCCTGAGCCTCCGCTTCTCCAGGCTAAACACCCCCAGCTCCCTCAGCCTCTCCTCATAGAGTTTGTGTTCCCAGCCCCTCATGAGCTTCATTGCCCTTCTCTGGA
Source organism: Indicator indicator (assembly GCF_027791375.1). NCBI lineage: Eukaryota > Metazoa > Chordata > Aves > Piciformes > Indicatoridae > Indicator > Indicator indicator. Next base: position 10,122,443 of record NC_072011.1, on the reverse strand, counting down.
CACGTTCCAGTATCTCAACATCTCTCTTGAATTGAGGAGCCCAGTGGATTTTGCTTTACCAAACTAGTGGATTTTGCTTTACAAAGTAAATGCAAAATATTTGCACACAAGCTATTGCTACCTATTTGCTGTTTACAATTATTTAGTCTATATAGACTCAGGTCCCTGGGGACCTCATATATGTTGTGGAAGCCCTTTCTTTCTGCATAAACTGTAGTATAACTTGCTTTAATTAGAAGTCAATTACTCTCACCAGTCTAATGGCAACAATAACTGGTATAAAGCAACTAACTTACACCAACTCTCAAGTCATTTCGCTTTTAAATTTGGCCTTGATGCCATCTCACTATCACTGATAAATACTCAGTAAAGCAGAGGGCTTTTTGAAATAAAAGTTTCTCAGCAAATTGGTAGAGACGGCTCTATCAGAACCTAATTAAGACTGTGGAGCCAGAAAATAGATTGCATTTCCCATACATTATTAATGCTCCTCAAGTCCTCATTTGTCATGTTGAAGGTTATGTAGAGATGACATTCAAGGAACCCAAACTCCTTGCTAAAATAATTTTGACAATCCAAGCACTTTATAACCATCTTAAGCAGTCAGATGGTATTAAAACTGTAACACCGTTCTCATGGAATTGTACAGAAACCATAACATTGTAAGGAAATCATTGATGATAAAAATTAAGAAATCTTTTCATTAATAGGCTTTCACTTATATAATAATTATCAAATCTGTGCATAAAGAAAGAATTAATTTTCTAGGAGCAGCTGATGTCTGCTACATGAACACGTAAGCAGTTAGGAACATTAAGACATGACATAATCCAGAAACATATGCCTGGAAGGTGATATAATTGCACATTGATTCAGAATATTTTTAATAGATATCACAGTTCAATTGGTAATCATAAAATATATGTCTGATTTTTTACTGCTAAATGTATATAAAACCTAAAACCACATTGTGTGTATTGACTTATTTACTTGGAGTCCTCCCAAAGATGTAAGATAAGCTCTGTATGGGTAAAATAAGTCTTAGACTTTCAGTATCTTGACATTTCTTCCAACACTTCAAAAATAACTTTTAATATAAAAGTCAAATGAAATTACGTGAAATCCTCATACTATCCAGCTTCTACTTATTTTGGTGATGCATCAAACAATATTGGAGAAATTTGTGATGCTTCAGACTTTTTATTATATCTTAGTCTTTCAGTACAGAAAGGTACTCTTCTTTTTTTTCTACCTAAGTAAACAACAATTCCTAATGGGAAAAAAAAAAGAGTATTCACAGTTTTCTGTAACAAAGGATTAACAAAAAATGCAGCAGCCAAAATTTCCATTATTTCTAATACACTGTCCATTTACAGCCCAAAGTCCCACTCAGTTACTAAGGTTTGCAGGCTGAAGCTCATTTAGTTATTTCCAGCCTACATTTCACATCTTAGTTTTTTAGGTCTTTTTGTAGTTTTCATTTTGCACTGTTTGCAAAACATCTTAATTAAGCATAATCTGAAAACATAATTAAGGCACTGTTTTCCAGTTCATTAATAAAAAAACATATCATGATTTTTTTCAATCCACTGAAGCATAAATAACTGAAGTAATCAATATTGAAATTACACTAAACATTAGAATACCTGTTGTAAAGATTCATCTGAAACTTTAAATGTTTGAAAGGAAAAGGAGGAATTAACTAACTAACTAACTATACAGTATCCTTCAAATGCTAAATGATGTGATGAGTCTAGCACCTTTACAAAGGAAATGTATCTGCCTGTTTTAGTTTTATATCTCAAATGGATAGTGATTAAAGTTTATATATTGCAATAAATCTTTGCATCCCTGTGCAGTGTTAGGGAGGATAGCTCAATATTGAAGGGAAGGAGCACAAGATGAGAGTATAAATTAGTTGCTACAACCAAGTTAGACATGTAGTTTGAAGTACTTCAGTACATGCAACTTGGTTCTTTCTACTGACCTGTGTAGAGTCAGGTGCAGTGCCATTTCAGTCTCTCAACCACACCACTTCACAGGCTAAATTTGGACACTTTACTGGTTGGATATATCAGTGATGTAATACTCACAAAGACACAGGTCCAGTCTTCATGGTAGTCTCCAGGTCTTAACTTGGAAGTAATTTGAAGATTCTAATATTTTCTTTCCTGTAAGCCTTAATGCTGATTTTCTTTTTCTTTCCTTTTTTTTTTTTTTTTCATTATTCAAATTCTATATGGACATTCCTTGTATTCTTAATGATTGTATCTTGCCTTTTGTGGCCACAACCAAAATTTACTGTTATTGAAACTACAAAAAGCCTAAAAAAATGGGTTTTTTTTGCTTTTGTCTTCAGCTGAACTGCCATTTTTCAAGGAAAAGTTAGAACATGAGGGCTCAGACTAATGGATTGTCTGACCCAGTACCTTGTCTATAATGATAGCTATTTTTTTCTGTACAAGTGTTGGAAGCTATACTTTCCTACATAATCCTCTCTTAATCCTCAACTGTTTTCTTACCAGGAAATACCTGATTCTGTGTTTCTTTTATATGAACTTTCTTCTCCTCAGTACATTCCCTCATTCTTGTCAAGGAATTGCACAGGTCTGCCTCATCTTCTGAAGAACTGCTGCCTCCTTTTATGTATGCACAGATTCACAGATTGCATAGGGTTGGAAGGAACCCTCAAAGGTCATCTTGTCCAACCGCTCTAGAGTGAGCAGGGACATCTCCAGCTAGATCATGTTGCCTAGAGCCACACTGAGTCTGATCTTGAATGTCTCCAGGGACAACATGCCTCAAACACATCCCTGGGCAGCCTTTTCCACTACTGAATGGAGATCTGAACAATTTGGTATTCTGAGTTTTCTAGTGACTGTAGTATAAGATGCAGTGAACTGGGTCCACTTTTATGCAATATCTTCATTAATGACCTGGATGAGGGGACAGAGTGTACCCTCAGCATGTTTGCTGATGATACAAAACTGGGAGGGGTTGCTAACACACCTGAAGGTTGTGCTGCTATTCAATGAGATCTGGACAGGCTGGAGAGCTGGACAAAGGTGAACCTCATGAAGTTCAGTAAGGACGAGTGTAGAGTCCTGCACCTGGGGAGAAATAACACCAGGCAACAGTGCGGGTTAGGGGTCATCCTGCTGGAAAGCAGCTCCAAAGAGAAAGACCTTGGAGTCCTAGTGGACAGTAAGTTATCTATGGGACAGCAATGTGCCCTTGTGACCAAGAAGGTCAGTGGTATCCTAGGGTGCATTAGTAAAAAGTGTCCCCAACAGGTCTAGGGAGGTTCTCCTCCCCCTCTGTCAAATCTCCTTGTTGACGTTTTTGATGTTCTTAAAACTCTATACAATATTTTTGAGACAAGAGGCCCAGAACTAAAAACAATATTCAAAATGTGGCTGAATCATACATTTATTCAGTGAAAGGATGATTTTCCTCTGTAATCAAACATCTTGTTAGCTTGCCCCTGAACCTTGAGCCTACGGTTTTGTAGAAGTATTTGTCATAACCCAAGATCCTTCTTCTGATAGAGAACAGTCAGTTCAGAGGCATTTGTTTTGATTTGTGTGCTGTCTGTGTGTGTGTATGTGTGAACATGAGACAACCATTGAACTTTTAAGTACATTGATTTTAATCTGAAATTTTATTTCAATGTATTTTTTTCCCTTTTGAACATTCCTATTGAAATGACTGTGATACTCCATAGTTTATAGAGTTAAATAGCTCCCTATATAGTCCAGTTTTTGTCAGTGGAGTAGAAAGTAGTGGACAATATCCATTTTGAGTTAAAATAAATACATTTAATTGAATTCTGTTAGCTATTCTGATCTCTATTGTATCTCAGGAGATAATCCATGTGTGTTTCTCCTCCTGGACTGAATCATACACTCGGCCTTCCATGGAAGCTTTGCTGAAGTTTGTAGTGTTTGCAATATTTCAATTAATTAATGTAGTTAAACTCTTGAAAGTAGAGATGTTAGTATTTAAATGTAAATACTTAGAAAAAACTAACAAACTTTCAAGATAATCATATTCTTTCCAGCAATGTACTTTTTAGAGAGATGTTGTCAAGTGAACAGTTCTAGTACTGTTTGTGTCATTGTGTCAGGTTCTTTACAGATAGATCACACTGCCTTACTCTAGCCAATAAAAATTATAATATTTATACCAGAAACACAGAACGTTAAAATATAAACCTAAAAATTACGGTAATTTAGCATAATTTTGAGAAATTTATCATTTACTATAACATTTTTATAACCTGAACTATCCTATTTCTCTCGCTTCCATTTCCACATCTCCCTCCCTGGCCTCCTCACCTACAGTAGTTTATCTTTTCCTTCCTCCCCTTGCAATATTTTTCTATATATGTGGCTAAATAAACTATGAGTACCTCAACCTTTTTTCATAAACCTGCTAAGGTTTTTAGCCAAAACACATGCCATATTGCAAAACATGCTCTGAAACAGGGTTACAAGAGCAGTCAATACAAATTTTGTGAAAACAGTAAGCATCAAAAAGAAAAAGGTTATTCTAGTACTCATTTCTAACCCATGGTAGTCTGGCTTCTCTGATATTATAAGGGAATGTCAAAATATAATATAAATTTGACATTTATTTATTGTCATTTTCTACAGGATATTTGCTGGATGGCAACATATAAATGCTCTTGTTTTATAAATAAAATAGTCTATGTCCCAACGCCCACTTGGAAAACAAATACACTGTGTCATTGTCCTGGAAGAGGCATTCATGAACCAGCTAAACTGTTTGGCCACTGCCCTTTCTCCTCCCTCCCCATTTCAGGGTCTAGTTTTGAGGTCGAGGAGCCAATAGGCAGGCACCCTTGAGGCTGCCTGGAGGGGATGGAAGCTGGACCCCGTGCCTCACGTTTCACATAGACAACTGCATGAGTCAGAGGCTGTGTACAGTTTGCCTCCCATACAGCACTTTGAACTGATTGGAGATATTTGAAAAGGTAATCTGCCATTGGGCTGTTCAGTTTTCAAAAGGGGAATTTTTAGGGGATGATTTGAAAGCCCACACCCTCTTCATTAGTGAGATTGGAGGCAGTGACAAGCACCCACTTTGTGCCTGACTTCAGGGTGACTACCTGCTTATTGTCCTGGTGGCAGTGCGTTGGGTTCCGAGCCACAACACAGCAGCGTGCTCTCTCTCTCTCCCTCACTTCCTCCAGTTTGGGATTTGTCTTTGGATTATCCCTGCCCTTTGGACTACAAGTTGCAGCTCCGTGCATCTCTTCATTTGGCAAAGTTTTGGTGACTAGAAGCTCAGCGGTTCGTGAGTAACTAAAGTTAATTTACTTGGTTATTGCTAAAGTTCACAGACTGTTTCTCTGTGGCTTAACTCCACAGCGAGGCCGAGGGAGTCTGTCCTGCCTCCCAAGATGGCATAGCTGTTTGTTTTCATGTTATGAGAGTTTCCAGTCTGTTCCTCTGTATTCCAAGTTTCTGATTTTTCTAGACTGTTATTCCATTGTTCATTAACATCCTGTTGTGTGTAATCAACCTATCATCGACCAGGCAAACGAACCTGGATCAAATTAGCTCAGAAAAATAATTTTTGATATCTAATAAATCATATTCATAATTTATCAGATTTCCAGCTTATAAATGTGATCATAAATCATATCAGTCATAAGCACAAACAATCCCAGACTGAAAAGTCATGCACAGACTGAAGCCTTTGCTCTCTATAGATTGCAACACACTACATAAATGGGTCACAAAAGGAAGAACGATTGTAAAGGCCTTCTGAAAACAATACTCGGAAAACAAACAGTGAAAATAAACTCACACAGAAAAATGTTAAACTGCTCTCTCTCTAAAATTTATGTATTATTTTATTATTTGAAGAATTTCAAAGCAGGCCAGTGTGCTAAAGTGTCAGTTCCAATGCAAAGCTCTTTAGCTTATGGTTTGAAGGGCTATGAAGCCAGTTGGTTGTTGTGTCCATCTCCAGAATGTTTACCAAATGCCAGCTGTCACATAATGGATATATCTGAGGCCTTTGTAATAGAGAAATACAAACCCCTGGGGTGACCAGATGTCACAGATTTTCTCTGTGTCTGTTCCACCAAAAACATAACCAAAAAGAAGATAATAAAGACTGAGTGATATCAGATTTTGCCCTAAGATGCAGATATTGGCCTAGTTCCAAGAGGGAAGTGAAGTAATAGTTTTCATATAATGAATGTGTGGTTGCATAATTAAAAACATGTCTATATTATATTTTAGATCTGAAATTTTATATTTAATTACATTAATTATGAGCAATATTTATGGCAACTAATGAATAGATTCTTAAATTATTAAATAATGCAGAAGGTTTGGTACAAATCATTTAGGCATATATAGTATTTAACAAATCATTGTGCCTTAAGATGTTTGTTCTTTCAGGGACACATTTTTTTTAATATACTTGGGACATATATTGCAGCCTTTTCAGTAATGTTTCTGTTCTTGACAACAGGAAGCATTCCAGTCTGTATCACAAATCAGGCAAAAAACATTTTGTACAGGAGATTTAATATTCACCTTTCTCAGGTTAAGGGACATCCTCAAGCTTCGGTACTATTCTTTAGTAGAATTAGATTAATCTCTATTTCGATACTGTCAGAAAAAAATGTTGTGACCAAATTCTAGTGTCATATTCCCTCCTTTCTTCACAGTTTTTAGTTCTAAATCTTTGCCACTGAATTTTCTGTCATGCATTGCTTGGTACAAGTTAACATTGTTCATACAGCCTGCTTTCATCTTTGAAAAGCAGGAATCACAGATTCCTTTGAACTTGTGCCGCTTTCACTTTTTTCTACAAATCGTTTCTTGATACAACTGTAGCATTTAATACTAATTTAATTTAGGATGATATGTTGCCATGTAATGTTTAGCCTGTATGAATATATAAGAAACATGAAAGAGACTCATAGTGAGGGACTGACTGGCAAAGCAAAGAATATCAAATACGTAGCTGATGAATTGTTTTGCTATTGTACTCAGTGTACTTTCTTCTCCGCTGGAGAAACGATATGAAGTTGTAATGTCTTCTCCCCTTTTCATATTTCTGACTTCCTTAGGCAGCTGTAGAACTCAGATCCTTACCATCCTTACATCTATCTACCAGTAGCATATACCTAGCATATACTATGTTTTTTATATGCATGCAGTACTGTGTCCAGTTCTGGGCTCTTCAGTTTAAGAAGAATATTGAGACACTTGAACATGTCTAGAGAAGGGCAACGAGGCTGGTGAGAGGCCTTGAGCACAAGACCTGTGAGAAGAGGCTGAGGGAGCTGGGGTTGTTTAGCCTGGAGAAGAGGAGGCTCAGGGATGACCTTATTGCTCTCTACAACTACCTGAAAGGAGGTTGCAGACAGGAGGGGGTTGGTCTTTTCTCCCAGGCAACCAGCACCAGAACAAGAGAACACAGTCTCAAGCTGCACCAAGTGAAGTTTAGGCTCAAGGTGAGGAGAAAGATCTTCATAGAAAGAGTGATCTGCGATTGGAATGTGCTGCCCAGGGAGGTGGTGGAGTCACCGTCCCTGGAGGTATTCAAAAAAAGATTGGATGTGGCACTTGGAGCCATGGCTTAGTTAGTCATGAGGTGCTGGGTGATAGGTTGGGCTTGATGATCTCTGAGGTCTTTTCCAACCTTGTTGATTCTATGATTCTATGATTCTAAGATACACATTGCCTTAAGAAGTTAGCATGCTTCAAGGGTATTTAAGGACTTTAGAATGGTATCTTACCTCTGGATGTTAACATGATTGAATAGTGAGGAAACACTAGCAGAAAGGAAGGACTGGCAGTACAATGATGTAAGGTAGTGATTTCATCCATGTTTTTCCCACTCTGATTTTCTTATCTTCAAAAGCTTTTATCAGAACTAAGACCACTGGCTTCTGAGCTCAGACCACTGACTTCTAACTAGAAGGGCTACATTACAATAATATCCTTGCCTTTTTCCCAGGCCATTTTAAAAAAGATAAATGAAACTTTCCCTTGTGGAACAGTTGAAAGAAAGGTTCTTGCTTTCATTTCAATGCAAATACATGTGCAGGACGAAGAGCAGATTAAAGTAGGCCACCATGTTGGATATATGTATGTGTAGGAGTTGGCTATTTATCTTAAAATCTAGCTGTTTCTTAAAGCAAAGGATGAGTGAAAACATGATGAATACAGAAGGCTTTCGAGTGGGAAAAGAAAATGTGATGGCAAAGCATGAGGCAAAGGGGAAGTATTCCATTATACTACATTCCAAATGAATGAGTCAGTCATTTCTGAAAAGTATTAATGGTCTTGATTCCAGTGCTATATTTATTGGTTAGATTGTTCTTCATTTGCTTAAGTGCAAGTGAAACAGCACAGTCATGATCCATCTAAGTTAGGTCTCCATGAGATTTTCATACTGTCTGTTACTTTTATAACCGTTGCAGTAGAATCTGTTTCAGTATTGCTTTTATTACTTGGCTATGTATGTTGACTCCTGCTACACTGAACATTAGTTAAATTAAGTGCCTTTTATTTAATATTTTATGTGTACTGGAATATTTTGCTTCTGTTGAGTTTTATAGCTTCTTGATTATCATGGTACAATATCCATTAAGCTTGATAGAACAGATAGAATCTAAGAGTCTAAGTGGCTAGATGACTTAATCAGCATTTTTCTCAGTAATTTCCATCTGCTAAGAGGGAAATTTTTAAACAACTGAATTGTTCAAATGATACTAAGAAGCATGAAGAACAATTAAACATGTCAAGAAGTTTCTTTTTGTTGTTGTTTTTTGTGTTTTTTCTTGCTTGTTTGTTTGGGGTTTTTTCCTCAGCTTCCTTATTGCAATATTATAATTTATTTTTCTTGCCACTCACTACCACTACTGATTGATTTGACTACCTGTGACAAAATACAAGGAAAAGGCATTATCTAATTGTTCTATGAACCTTTTGGTCATGCCCAGAGGTAAATCTGAAGACTGTTATCTGCGAACAACTTAGAAACCTGAAGAAAATTATTTATTTCCCTGAAAGATATCACAAGAAGATTTCAAACATTTTGTGCTCCATCCCAGCAAAGATCAAGTCATCTGAGAAAAGCCTCACTTAAACTTTTTTTCCTCCACTGTCCATTGTAGAATAAAAGAATAGCACCTTATCTCCTGCTTCAGAATATCAATACACTTAATTTTCCAGTTAAACAAGTATAGATGTCAAGCTAATGTCATAAAATAAACACAGCTCAGGCCACTTTAATATACTGATACCATAACAAATACATTAGTGTTAGAGTTCATGGTAAGTGTTAAATTAAAGGGGAAAGAATATATTCCCTTAAATAAAGCTGAATATCATAATCCATAAAGCCAAATTCACAGAACTTGATCTAAGAGACTATAATAAAAAATTTCTTTCCTGTCCCTTCATGTCTTCTGCCTGACTTTGCAAAAAGTGCACTAAAATCCCTGGAATACTGGAAGTAGACTGATTCTGCTCAGCAAAAAAAGTGGTATCAGCTTATCTGAAAGACTGAATGAAATTTTATGGATTATATAATGAGCTATGTTAAATACTGACTTTACTGTATTTAAGTAATATTAGCAATTGCTATAGTTCTATCTTGTTTTTTTTTCCTGACTACAAGAATCAATTTCAATCTTAGTATGTGCTTCTCAAGCACAAACCCAACCCTAATACTCTGCTTCCTAGCTTGTTTGCTCACTTTCTGTCTTTCCTGCTTATTTTATGTGTGACTTTTAAATAAATATTTCTTAAATGATACAACCTTGAACAAATATTTAGTCTTTGTGTCCAAAAATGAGCACTCATATTCTGTTCTTTAATGTTCTGATCTCCTAAATGACTGAATACACAAAACTTGCAGACATACAATATGAATAATTCAATCTATATTTGCTGTTCTGTGAATCATCATGATAAAGAACAACCTTAAGTATTCACTGGATGATTGGTAGCTCTTAGGGAATGGAAAATCTTATTAATTTCTCCCATGAAATTATCTGGTACTAACAAATGAAAATACCTGGGTTTTTTGTTGTTATTGTTGGTGGTTGGTTGTACATGTTTTTTTGTGTTTGTTTGTTTATTTTTAATTATTTCAAACAATAAGCTAATTCTTTTATCATTATCATATCTGGAAAAAAAAAGAGAGATATTTCAATTTTTTTCTCCTACATTTAGGAGTTTATCTTAAAGGAAAAATTATAACATTATAATCCCTTTTGCCCTATTTTAGTTTCTTACATCCTCAGTACTGCTGAGAACTCAAAGGATTTTTTAGACACCTGTGATGTTCTATTCATTCTGGCAGTATATTTTTTGGCTGGTGTTGGTGAAAGTCGAAAAATTTACCATTCCAATGCACACTATAAATCTCCTCTTCACATCCTACTATTCCCTTTTTTTGTTCCCCATTTACCATCCCATTCCCTACCATCTACACTCTGGCCTGTCCACTTTTCTGAATGTTATGCTTAATTCACAGTTCAAGACTGAGTGGTGCTGATCCCTGTATTTGCTCCATCTTGTCCCATATTTACATTTTATTTTCTTCTATGGAATGTATTTTTTTGTCATAAGACCATAGATTGGAAATCTATGCACACCTGATGCAAGTAGGTACACTTTTAACTGCTCAAACTAGAACATAGAAGATTTCAGCTCAACATGAGGAGAAACTTCTTTACAAAGAAGGTGATGGAGCCCTGGAACAGGCTCCCCAGGGGAATTGTGGAATCTCCTTCTTTGGAGGCTTTCAAAACTCACCTGGATGCATTCCTGTGCAGACTATCCTAAGTGATCCTGCTCTGGCAGGTGAGTTGGACCTAATGATCTCTTGAGGTCCCTTCCAACCTCTGATATACTGTGATACTGTGAACTCACCTAATTATTCCTTAGAATATATGAAACAACGTTCAGTGTTTGGTATATTTCAGGTGAACACTTAGTAGTTAAAATATACTCAGGAGATTGCTACTTAAATGACAAGATAACTGCTTATTAAATGATGCATCTATTTTAAGACCAGAAGATTAGTGAATTTTATTTTATTTTTTAAACTTCTCTGAAAATTAAAGTGGTAGTTTTCTCCTTTCATAATTCAGGCTTTTAGGTTTTTTTTCCTATGGGATCAATATGAAAATAACAACATTTTCTGGACTAAAAATTCATCTCTGCTTTAGTGAAAATTTTATTTCTTTGCTTGAGTAATTTCTCTGACCTTTATATTCCATTTTTTATTTATATAGAATAAGATATTCATTATTTCTCAAACCAAATTACTTTTTATCCATGCAGGACAAATTAAAATGGAATTCTTAAGGGAATCATATCATCTTGATTACCATACTAAAATAGAGGCATATTCCACCCCTGTTGCTCAGTGACCTGTGTCTATGAGTTCTTACTTCAAATTCCAGCTTTGTAAGTGACTTTGGACTCTTAGTTGACCTCTGAGTATTTGATTTTCTCCCTATGAAAATTATCCATAATGTTGTTTTGACTTTTGAAAAATATCTGGTTTGTTTTGCAAACATAACCATGTTTGTTATTAAAATTATACCATATCTCATGTAATTGTATTTGTTGAACTATTGTAATTTTTCATTAAACATCTATGAAAGAGACAGTTGTAAGAGTTCTACCTTTAGGCTGTAAACTCAGAAAGACTTTAAAGGCTACCATGAGCAATGGGGGCTGGGCTCTTTTTCATCCTTGGCATCATGGCTCATAGTAACCAATCTGTTTCAGCAAAGCAGGATCACTTCAGCAAAGGTCTGGACAAAGAGTAAAAGTGGAAAAACAAACAGAAAAAAATTCCAGCCACCCCAGGAGACTAACATGAAGAATATCCTTGTCTTGTCTATTCACATTTTTACTTCTTCCCAGCTGCTGTTAAGTTCCTTTTCTTTTACTTCAAACACTGTACTCTATTACACAGCATTCAAGTCTGCTGCTGTTTGTAATGGGCTACAAATGTCATGAATGGATACCATTCACACAGGGAAAGCTATGATTTTCCCTTTGAATATGCAGTATATAAAGGTTGGATACATAGTTTTCTAGTCTTATATCAAGAAACAGCCCTGCCTGGACATTAAACAAAAATATTTGAACAAGGAGAAATAAAAGATCAGAGACTAAAAGGAGAAAAGGATCGGTGGCTACAAATAGATTTTACTATGTTGCTTACTATTCATAAATTTTATTTATCTACTACTTATTATAAAATCTAAACCCTAAATTTTGGATAGGGGTGCTCTCTAAGTTCTATTGCTCTTCATCACTAACAAGGAGAGCAACAGGGAAGAAGAGAAGAAGACGAAGACTTACTGGAGGGACTGAGCATACTCTATGAGCAAACACAGCAGCTCACATCTGCAGAACGAAGGAAATTTCACTCCTTGCTTCTCTTGATGCTTTCTTCCCTTGCTGCCTGCTGTAGATTTCCTGTACTGTTTCCTCATATGCTTCTCCCTCCTGTCACCAATACCTTTAAATGACACCTTCCTCCAGTATACTGCCTCTAGCTCTCTATTGAGCCACAGAATTAAGACAACTGAATTAAACACTACATGCTGGATTATTTTTCTACCTTTTTGATCAGATCAATTGACTATGAGATATGAGTCAGCCAGACTGCTCAATGGAATCAGTGAGACCATCACTTTCTGTCAGGTGTTGATTTGGTTCATGCTGTAGAAGAAGCCTTAGCCTTACATACTCGGAATAGGTTTCTGGAGGAGGCCTTAGAGGCAGCACTCTTTCAAACTCTGCAAACAATATAGCCAAAACAGAGGTCCATACAGCAAGAAATTACATGTATCAATCATGACATAAATACTATCAGATGTAGTGATTGTGATATAAACAATATTACCTCACCTTGAACCCAAACATAAGCATATGCTGTAGCTCTGAGATGAAACAGCCAGATGGAATAAGATGTAAGATTTTACATAAGCATGTGTGATATGTGACCACTAAAGGGGTAAAGAAGAACAGATGCAGTTGGTTTTAAGAGACCCTTAAGCCTAAAACATTAGGTAGAACTAGAGACATAAGATAGAGTAAGAGAATGCAAACAGAGGACCTCCTGCTATCAGAAGCAAGTGAGACTTTCCTTTTGGGAAGGGAGGCAATAGCATAAAAGCAACAAGTACAACAGCAAAAAAATCAAATAAGAGAGAGGACAGTGTGCTTCAGGTCTTACAGAAGAGGCTCAACCTCAACAACTAAAGATATGCAAGGGCAGTTCTTATCTGCACTAACTATACAGAATTGTATATCCATGAACAATTTGAGACACAGGTGCAAAGACCAGGAGTTTTGTGTCTGCAGAGAAGGTCCTTGATAAAAATATGGGTTTATCATTAGCATAATGTGTTCTATAATGAATAAATTTATTGAAATTTCATTCTACAGTTACATGTCCTGCTTGACACATCAGTCTTCTAAACATTCCTATCACAGCAATTTGCAATTGTTGATTTACATATATATATATACATACACATATATGTGTGTATATACATATGCATATACGTGTGTATATATATGTGTGTGTGTGTATATATATGCATATATATGTATATATATATATACACATGTGTGTGTATATATATACACACATACAAGCACATGCATATATATAAATTTTCAGTTACAACAAAGGAGTCTGGAAAGGCTTACTTCTAAGATAAATGTTTCAAGTTAGCAATGTGGTTTTTCTTATATGCTCTCAAATACAGAGCCAATCTGAGCATATGCTCCTGTTACTTTTTCACCTTCCTCTTTGGGATTTCATCTTATTTCTCCTTAGTTTACTGATTTCTTTTACCTTAGTAATACAAAGACTATCTGTATTCCAACCTTTACTTAACTGTGTAAGCCATTAGAGTGAGAGTCGGTTTCATGTCTCACAAGATGTACAGTTATTGATTGTGTGTGTGTGTGCCTGTTCTCAATTCTCTAAAAATATCAGCATCAAGGGAATTGTGAACAACTTAGACACCTTTATCTCTTTGTTTATTTGTTATTTTTGAAGATATATTTGTGCTCTTTGGTCATTAAGTTTTCATTCCATTCTTTAATACAGCAGAGGGTAGAACTCATTAATCATGCTAGGCTGGAGAACTATAGTTATAACTCTCAAGTTTCAGAGTAGAAAACAGAAAATGTTATCTTTAATATAGAAAGACATTTAGTCAGTCAATGAAAAACTATCATCATTATTTTCCATTAAATATCACTCTCTGCTTTTGATTCAGTATCTGATCTGATAGTTATTTCTATAGACTGCAATAATACCACAATTGTTGAAGTATTCAATTAGCAAAACATCTGCTTAGTGCCTAAAATTTACATTGTGCAAATAAGAATGCTTATTGTTCAACTTGAATTATGATTGGTGTTGTATTAGAAAGCAGAACTAGGAGAAATTTATGTGCATGAATTGTACATAATGGGTCATATTTTTAATATTTTTGATATGATAAAATAATGATTATGCATAGTCAAGCATAGACAAATATAGAACTTAAATATTACCTTGCAAAACCTGTACCCTCAGAGTGATCAAACGTTTGTAAATAAAGACAGGGTTTGATGTAAAGTTTGGAATAGCCATGTTGAAGATTTATATAATAGAAAATATATCTACCTTTGAACCAGGGAGAGATGTGTAGAGTTCCTCAATGCAGCATATACTCATTTAGAGTGAATTGGTTTTGGCTGGGATAGAATCAAATTTCTTCATAGCAGCTTTTATGGTCCTCTGTTTTGGATTTGTCACTACAGCAGTGTTAATGACACACTCATGTTTTAGTTAGTGCTGAGCTGACTCAAGACCTTTTCTGCTTCTCACAGTAACCTACTAGCGAATAGGCTGAGGGTGCACAAAGAGCTGGGAGGGGACACAGCTGGGACAGCTGACCCCACCTGACCAAAAGGACATCATGCTCAGCAATGAGAACTGCAGAAAAGTTTGACAGAGCTGCTCTTATTCATGCACTGTTTGGACATTGGTTGGAATTTCGGGGTTTGCATAACTTGCTTTTACTCGTTTCTTTTCTTTTTGAAGACAGAGGATTAAACCACAAGAAACACTCTAGATTCAGAGTGTCTCTCTGTTAAAAAAAAAAAAATCTTAAATTGGTAAGAAGGTAGTTCAGTTGTTTCATTGTTAGCAAAGTAAAAGAGGGAAGGAGGCCTCTGACATGTAACTAGATCAGTTTATGTAATCTTAATTAACCTGTGCACAAGCAGTGTTAGATGGTGAACAGAAAAAGTAGCCCCTTTGCCAATCAATAATATTTTTTTTACAATTAGCTACTTATTTATGTAAAGATTTCTTAAAAATTCATTTGAAGACTCTTGACTTCTTCCAACGCACTGTCTTATTATATTAGCTATTAACAGCAATGTGTCCTTGTAGCCAAGAAGTGTGCACTAAGAGTGTATCCAGCAGGTCAAAGAAAGTTCTCCACCCCCTCTACTCAGCAAGTGGCCTTGCTGAGACCACATCTGGAGTATTGTGTCCAGTTCTGGACTCCCCAGTGCAAGAAAGAGGGAAATACTGGAGAAAGCCCATAAAAGGGCAATGAGGATTAAGGGACTTGAAATATCTGAGAGACCTGGAGCTTTTTAGCTCAAAGAAGACTGAAAATTGATCATAATAATATTTATAAATATTTGAAGTGTGAGTGTCAAGAAGAAAGGGCCAGTCTCTTTTCAGTGGCACCCTGTGATAGGACAAGTGCAATGGGTGCAAACTGGAATACAGGAAGTTCCACGTCAACATAAGGTGGAACATGAAGAAAAACTTCTTTCCTGTGAGGGAGATGGAGCACTAGAACAGGGCTGACAGTCTTCATTAGAAACTTTCAAAACCTGCCTGGACATGTTCCTGTGTGGCCTGCCCTAAGTGGTCCTGCTTTGGCAGGGGAACTGGACTAGATGATCTCTAGAGGTCTCTTCCAAGCCCTACCATTCTACAATCCTGTGATTATATTTAAAGACTTTCTGATCAGAGATAGTTTGTCACATAGACTTCTGTTTATTGCATAGACTTTTTTTTTTGTTGTCATGCTGACTAATCTTTGACTTTTCACCTTCTCATCACTCCCTAGCCCAAACTTCTCAAGCTTGTTTCTCATTACAAGGCATACAAACATTGTTTTAGTTATCATAAACTGCTTTCTTTCTCAAGGGCTGTCATGCACTATTGCCAGATGATTTCTTACTTCTCTTTTCCTTATGATGTTAAGCCCCACATGTGGTTGCTTTCATGGGGACACTTCAGTACCTATGTATACATTGTTACACAGGATCTACAATAACCAGGTATTCAGAATTAGAAACATCTATCATCTAATTCACCATATTCTATGATTGAATATTAGTAAAATTCTCATTTACAAGAGACAGGAGAGATTACATTCAGAATGCTGAAGATGCTGAAATCCCATTCAAATGTGGACAGGAAATCACTTGGTGTGTGCTACAGTTTGTCTGGAAATAAAGCCTCCAGCAGGCGTAATACTAAACTTACATCAGGCTGAGATTCCCCACTATGACTTTGATGTCAGACAGACTCTGTCTTTGTACATCTATAGCAAAGACTAAATGAGGCAGGGCTAGTCTTTGATATTTTTATTTGAAGTCAATCACAGGCAAGGCTAAAGGGTTGGTGGCTAAAATCTGAAAGTCTCTGGAAAATATGTCTTTCATAATTACTATTTATTGAGGAAACTCTTAACCAGTGATTATAAATAGATCGTTAGCCTTGGCTCCAGTGTTGCCAGATGTCAAATGACACTGTGGAAAAAATCTATCTCTCTGTGACTAGCAGAGTGGTATCTATTTTTCTGAGGGATAGATCTTGCATGTCTCAGTAATCCTCACACTTATGACCTCCGAGTTGGAAATAAAAAGGCATCCTGCAAATGCTGCTCTTAGTTTAAGATGCAGCAGATAATCTTCTTAAACTTTCCAGGTTGCTGTGAACAAACCATCTTCACCTTTTTCACTTTATTCCAGCTTACCAGTGGGTATAAACAATATTTTTTTCAATGAGATCAATGTGGCATACTTGAGAATGTCTCACCTGAGGAAAATCCAAACAACTCCATTATGTAGTGAATAAAAAAAAAAACATTGCATCAGCAATAAGATCAAAGCTTTTTCATTAGTGGGATTTAGACTCAGTAACAATAACAGTACACCCTCATCAATGAACAACTATGGAATCCAAGAATATTCAAAGCTGTGTTCAAAATTTATATTACCTAATTGTCTTTCCAAGAGTGATTTGGCTACATTTCAATATGTGGATATCTATCTACCTATCTATATGTATATGTATCTCTCTACCTACATACCTATACATGTATGCATTCAATCAACACATGTGAGTGATTGCTTCTTCCTATCCAGTGAAAGAATAGATTCGTATTGCAATTTCAGGATTCATTTATAATAGGAGGAAGAACTGCCACAGCAAGTGGCTGAGTAGGAAAGGAAGTGTTGTACTGGGACAGGAACAGTGAGCAACAGCTTAAGGAGGTTTTGGGGGGTTTTGTCAACAGCAAGATAGCTGTGGGAGATTAAAGATAGGGAACTAGTAAGAAAAAAAGGAACTCTGGGGAATGGTTCTGTTTGTACTGCCTTACACATCATATGAAGATTTTACATCATATTTTAGATATAAAGCTCTGGCAATAGCCATGGGTTACAGGCCAAATCAAAGATATTTGTCTTTGACAAAGGAGAGCTTTAAACTAGAAACAACCAGGAAAGGAACTGATGACCAATAACCAAATGAAAAAGTGGTAGCCTGGGCTAGCAAGCTAAATGTGCAAAGTTATGTGCTTAGAGTACAACACCTGAAAGTTTGAAGATGATACAAAACTGGGAAGATGATACAACACTGGGTTGTGTTGCCACTAGAACCTTGATGGGCGGAAGAAACAGGGCAACTGGAATCTCACAAATTTCAGCAAAGAAAAATGCAAAATCCTGTACTTGGGGAAGAATAACCCTGAGCATCAGTTAGGGCTGGGTTCTGTCTCTCTGGAAAACACCTTGGCAGAACAGGACCTGGGTGGCCTGGGGGACAACAAACTGAACATGTGCCAGCAATGTGCCTTTGTGTTAAATAGCATCTTGTGCCATATCAGGAAGAGCATTCTCAGCAGGTCAGTTAGTATGATCCTTTCCTTCTACTCAGCACTGATAAGAAGCATACAGAATGCTGTGTCCATTTCTGGTCTCCTTGACAGATGACAGATGTGGAGTTTCTTGTATGAGACAAGTAAAGGATCACAATATGATAAGGGACTGGAGTATTTCTCATATGAGAAGACTCTGAGAGAGCTTGGACTGTTCAGTCTAGAGAAGAGAAGGTTCAGGGGTGATTCTATCAGCATGTATAAATACCTGATCAAAACCTCTGAAGAAGACAGAATCTGATTAATTTCAGTGATATCCAGTGACAGGACACTATGATCACAAATTAAAACACAGGAAATGTCACTTAAACATTAAGAAACAAAACTCATCCAGTGAAGGCTGTCAAATATGAATAGGTTGTTCTCACTGGTTGTAGAATCTCCATCCTTGGAGATACTCCAAACACAACAAGACATTGTACTAAGAAACTGCTGTAACTGATGCTTCCTTGAGCAGGCACTAGGCAATCTCTAGAGAAATTCTGTGAATGCATTTCACTTAAAGAATTCCCACTTCTACTTTTGAGTCCAGAACAATTGTCTATTAGCTCTACTTTTGACAAACCAAGGAATACCTCTATGATCAAGAGTGTATGCATGTGAAGAATGCCTGGGTAAACAACAATGAAATTACAAATCAGAAAGAAAATGAAAGCTATTATAGATCTCTTTTGATATCTCAGTCCTTACTTACAGAACTTCCAAATGGGTATGTGTGGCTTTTAACAAAAATATCAACTGTCAGAAACCAAATCCTGGATAGAGAAATATCATTCTGTCCTGAAACTCTGCATGGATTTTGACTAGGCAAGGGAAAATTAACAAAGGCTTGGAAGGGAAGTGAGAGTTGGTCATGACAAAATGTAAAATGTCTTAATTATTTACTGTCACTGAAATCAGGTTCTTTTTACTTTAGAGAAAAATAAGATCTTTGAAAAGGTAAACAATATGCTTATCTTTTCATCTTTTTAAAATGCTTTTGAACTGTTAAGAAATAGCTGTTAATTCTACAGAAAAAAAAAAACCAAAACCAAAAACCAGCAACACCCTGTTGTCCATTTCAATGTAACAAAACCACTGTAATAAATCAGAGAATAAGACCTGTGAGCTATAGGCTACTACACCTTTTTTCATTCTAGAAAGACCAGGAATACCTTAACAAAGGGCAGCCTTCTGCAGATCCGAAGCAAAAGCAGCAGGTAGCTTTAAAAGCATCAGTAATGGTCAATAGAAAGAATTGATTCAAAATAATCTTCCCAAGAGAAGAAAATATAGCTTTCTGGAAGAAAGAAAATGCGAGTTTAATTAGAGACATTTACATAGTGGAATTTCTTTTCCTTCCTGAATTTCTGAGATTTTTCTCTAGTGTTATATTAATATTATTATAGATAAGTTTATTTGCTTTGTAAAAAGTATTAGAAGATAACGAATTAGAGAAGCCTGTCCTTTCTTTATAATTTCTATTATAATACAAAACCCCAGACAAACAAACAAGCAAGCAAACACACAAACAAAACCACAACAAAAAACACAAACTCACAGAACAAGAGAAAACAAGAGAAAACAACAGCAAACAACAAAACAAACAAACAAAAAACTTCAAACATATTTTTTTAAAATTTCCTTATGTGCAGTGCAACTCCTTTTTGATATGACCAGGCAGATATTTTGTATTGAAAAACTCACTAGGTACTTTTTCAGTTATATATATATATATATATATATATTTTTTTTTTTTAATCTTTTTAGCAATGAATCTGAAAGCTTCAATCTATGGGAAGCTCAAATACCTATATGGCATACAAAAACATTAAAATGCTTAAGGACCAGAGGAAAATTAAATTATTCTTGAAAACAGCTTGTAGTTACCACAAGCAAGTAAGTATCAAGTTTTTTTCCTCATAATTTTGATCCCATTAACCTATGCAGTTGTATTTTGTCCTTATCTGGAAACTTGTCCAGAGCTGGTCCTCTCTTTTTTAGCTCGAGACTAATTTCTAGCTCTTTCCATATTGTTCCTTTTGATACTTATTTGCATATTTCAGTCTGCCTGTCAGTTAAGTAACTCTGGTTGAATTCTATTTATGCTATTCACCTTTTTTTTTTTTTTTCTTATTTTTCATTTCTTTGTATTCTGATGTTCTGAGTAGTTTATTGCTGTCAATTATGTCTTCATTTTTTCTGACTATAAATGCAGACCTTGTATTTCCAAGAAGAAACCTAGCTCCTCCACACCACAGCCTCTGTCATTTACATATATGGGCCGTGATTTCTAGATCTCCTTGAACCATAACATAACAATCCTGAAGTTTTAAGAACTAAACACATGAGTATGCCTTACCCTTACAACAATATTCCTTTCTGCCATTCTGTGAAATTTGTATTGCTAATTGATGGGCACAGGCAGAATAACATTGAATAAAATTTATAATCTGTTATAAGCTCTTAGCAATGATTACAAAATAGTGTGCAGTGTGGACACATTTACTTTACACAATATGTAGATGAGAAATGAAACCTTGTCTACTTTTCTCAATGAAATAAGAATACACCTTGAGTCTGAGACTGTTGTTTCTGATATCATCTCACTGCAATTAATATGTTGTTGGAGATAAAAAAATGTCAGCTCTTTTTATTTTATCATTACAGACTTAATAGTCTAGGAACAAACACAGTCAGATGAAATTCTAGAGGCAGAAATTTAAATATTCCTAATTCTGATTTGACACGATGACTTTTACTTTTGCAGGTATGTGTTTAAGGGCACTCAAAGTTGTGTATCTCAACCTGTTCCATAAAAAGTACCCTGTTTTATACATGTATATCCAAGGTCTCTGTGCCTTGGATATAAATAAGCCTAACTGCCCATTTTTAGTAATACATTTAACCAACATTTTTTCCCCACTAATTGTTAAATTGTTTTCACATTAGAACAAGAATTTGAACCAGCATATTAGGAAGCTTTTTGCAAAAAATGCCAGACTTTTCTGTAAATTCAAATCTCACATCCCTAAATTTTCAATATCTCAGTGACTCCATAAGGATCATGTTATCACTGAGGTGTTCTACCTAAAGACAAATTTGGGGAGCACAGTTGAGAAGAGTTGCTACTATCAGCAGAAACAGGAAATGGCTTAAAGATGTAAATGCTCCCTAGCAGTTAAGCATCTCACTGATGTTCATGAGGAACAATAGGGAAGTTGTTAGAAGGAACTTACACTTCCAAGGAACTTGCATGTCCAGTCTGGATGCCAGTTCACTGAAAACACTGTGGATTGAGGTTTTTAACTTGGTTGTCCAAGTAAATTCTCTCTGAGGACCTAGTCTTGAAATGGAAACTCTTTATTTAAAACATTCACAAAATTCTGAAAGTGTCTGAGCTACATTCATTCATCCATGATTTTAAAAATATTTCTTTAGAACTGTTATTTATTTATTACCATTTCTTCCAGGTAATTAATTTATTACCAATTTTTAAAGTTTTCAGGTTTTAAATCTGTTAATTTTTCTTTATAATTTACTCAAGGATTCTACTCTTTCTGGCTCATGGTATTTTTTACCTAAAACATGTATTTGAAAGTTTTCAGGTTTTAAATGCGTTAATTGTTCTTTATAATCTACTCAAAGGTTCTACTCTTTCTGGCTCATGGTATTTTTTACCTAAAGCATGTATTTCAAAGTTTTCAGGTTTTAAATCTGTTAATTTTTCTTTATAATTTACTCAAGGATTCTACTCTTTCTGGCTCATGGTATTTTTTACCTAAAGCATGTATTTCAAAGTTTCCAGGTTTTAAATCTGTTAATTTTTCTTTATCATTTACTCCAAGATTCTACTCTTTCTGGCTGATGGTATTTTTTACCTAAAGCATGTATTTAAATTTTGAACTTAGTTTAAAATTTTAGTTTAAAATAGTGTTTTACTATGAGGAAAATGGACCTTATCCACTTCTTTAATAATGATTTCCTGACTGATTTGGGCAAGACTAGTGCATGGCCTAGTTTCTCCATCTGTGAATTAGCATTCATTGCTCATTTCTTAAAACCTTTAATTTCCTAGTGTTTTTAGAAAATAATTTCAGAAACTAGCATAAAGGTTCCAAATAGTTTGCAAACCAAAAAATGGATATGAATAAGAATTCACTCTCCCTATTTTATTTTTTTATCAAGCTAGGGAACCTGGAGCTATATAATTGAGCACCACCTCAGCCAAATCTCTGCAATTATATATGTGAAATGTTATATACCACTGTTACTGATGTTAAAAACATAGGGGATTTTTTCTTTTATGAAAAAAATATTCAATTTTACACATCAATTTACAAACCAAAAACCTAAACACAGATTTTCATTATAATGTGATCTGTCATCATTTTTTCTGTTTATGTTGCTTTAAAGTCTATCTGAATCCTTTCCTCATTTCTTGCTTCTTATCAATGTTTTATTTTTCTTTTCTGTGCTCCACAACCTCAGCTGGTGATAAGCATAATGATTTAAGGACTCTTTTCATCTCAGAAGTCTAATGGTTTCAAGTCCCTCTGATGATTTTATCCTTTTAACCTAAAAAATGTCTACAGTGGTACTGTTTCTAACATTTTCTGCCACCAAACAGTAGGTGTAGTCTTTCTTCTCTGTTTCCTTCGTTAACATTTTGGCTACTGCTTTAGGCAGCCTGCAAGGTTTTTGTTATCAATCCTAAATACAGTAAACATTATGATGTGAATTCCATTTGTTTTAATTATCTACATCAAATAATTCTATCCTTGTCTTTCAGAAGAAAACTTATTAAGAAGCTTCTACCCTTTCTTCTCCATTTCTCTGTTCAGGTTTGCCAGAGGTATAGTTGATTCATATTTTAGAGATGTCCTTGGTGTTAGGGATTTGAAAGACAGAAGCATTAAACAATGTTCCAATTCTGTGATTATATTGTCATTAAATAGGTATTTTCTGGAATCCCTTCATGTTAACAGCTCAGATGTCTCAGCTATGAAAAAAAAAAGACCCTAACAATCTTTCTTTTAGCCATGTTTATATCAAAGACATTAGATTCCTATTCAAATATACCTTGTCAGCTGTTAGATTTGACATATGTTCATTATTCTTCATTGTGTAGGAGGAACTTTTTATTCAGTGATTGCTAAAGCTTTAATATTTATGGCATTTTTAGACAGAAGGACTCAATTTCTTATCATTAATGACTAAGTATTGGATTGAAGGGAAGGAAAGAAAGGATTTAGGACTCTAACATGGGGCTTCAATGGTCAGTTGAAGTTCTAAATGGGCTTTTGCCTCTCTAATTTTTCTCTTACATGATCTAACAACATCCTTAAATATATCTGGAGTTACCTTCCCTGCTTTCCAAAAACAATATACACTCTTTTTCCCCCTTAGTTCCTTCCAAAGATGCTTGCCCATCCAGGCTGGTCTCCTCCCCTGTCGACTCATTTTTCAGCACAGCCTGGTCCTGTGCCTTCAACAGTTCCTGTTTGAAGTAGGTCCAACCATCCTGAACCCCTTTGGTCTTAAGCACTGCTTCCCAAGGTACTCTCTGGGTTAGTTGCTTAAATAAGCTGAAGTCTGCCCTCCAGAAGTCCAAAGTAAGGGTTCTGAAGCATAGATCATACCTTTCCAATACAGCAATTCAAATTGGAAATACAGGTGCTGTGATCTGGGTTTTTTCCACAAATGGGATTCCATGGCAGACTAGCTGGGTACTCATGACTTGCTCCTCTGTCTGGTATCTTCCCAAATGCTGTGGCTATAATTCAAGCAGTCCTTGGCTTGGAGGGGGTTAGGGAGGGCCTTTCTCTTGTGTGCTCCATTGCCAGACTGCAACCTCTTCTGGGATTCAATTCCTTGGAGCTTTTCCCTTTTCTGTCTTGGTCCAGTTGCAAGGCCTGGCTGAAGTTGTTGGTCTGCTAGAGCAGGTTCTTCAGCTGGACAGAATTTGGCTCTTGTTGCTGTCTGGGTGAGAACAAGGCAAGCTGCCTGACTTCTTGGCTGGTTTAAATACTGTCCCAAGACAATTAATGCCCTGTGGTACCACAGACCCTGATAACTGGACCTATGGGATAGGGCATAGCCAAACACGGCCAGGGACACACACAGTTCACAACTGTGTCACAAAGTTCACCTGGTACATGTTTATCTGGACCCCAGGAAGTGTCCAGGTTTACACACTCACGGATGCTTACAATGTTAATCACACTGCTATACATTTTGCCTGGACCATCTGGACCCCAGGAACTGTCCAGGTTAGCACATTTGCAGGTGCTTAGCCCGTTGTATGGGCTAGGGTATGTTTGGGGGTTTGACCCTTCAGGTCACTAGGTTAAGAGCAATTCACCATGACAATACACTGACATATCCAACTAACAGAAGGAATATCTTTAACTATGTAAAATCTATGGAAGAATACAAATATTGAAATTCTTTCACAAAAGAAAGCTAAATATTACAGGTTACATTTCAATATTTCACTTCATAGAACATTTTGGGCTTGAATCAAATATATATGAAACAGGCCTTGCAGCTTTGAAGTTATTAATATGCATTTTTAAGGTATGAAAAGCATAAAATATCCCTGCTCTAAGAATCAGGCTCCAATTTTTTTATAAATAGAGAGTATTTTATTCAAGCTATGCTGAATCCCTATTTTTGCTTCCTATATATCCTTCATATCATTTTCTGTTCCTGATAATTTTTCATTATATCAATCTGTCTTTTTGTAAGCCTTCATGTTAGAAATTTAAAAGTATTGTAGTATGTGAGCATCCTGTTGTTAGCCTAGATTCACATTCTTCCCCACCTAGCAAATTCAGACTAAAACAACAAAGAACATAAATTTTCAGGGGGTGGAATACCTCCAACTGTATGTGATCTTTCTAAGCACATTCCTAAAATATTTAAACCTCTTTTATTTTCCAGGTAATGCTCAAATTCTTTTCTTTATGGGTTTTAATCTTAAGAGAACAAGATATATTTTTAGAATTTGGAATCCAGGATAATATGATTGTTCATATCTGGAAAGGAGTAGCATCAGTGATATAAAGAATCTCTGTTTAGGACTGTGTTCAGGAGTGGTAAGGTAAACTAATATTTTTTTTCTTATCATATCATCATACCTGCAGCAGTTATTTCAAACAAGATTCATCTACCCAAATGTGTGTCTACAGTATACATCCCTCTGAGGTAATCATTCAAATCCCTTTACACAGGCAATGAAGAGATGCTAACACTTCCATGAATTTCTTCCTCTTGTAAACATTCAAAT
Source organism: Indicator indicator (assembly GCF_027791375.1). Classification (NCBI taxonomy): domain Eukaryota; kingdom Metazoa; phylum Chordata; class Aves; order Piciformes; family Indicatoridae; genus Indicator; species Indicator indicator. The sequence continues at coordinate 10,096,893 of NC_072011.1, read as the reverse complement.
AAGACCAGGTGGACAATAATTATAGATTTATAGATGTATAGATGATGAGACTGTAAAATCACATGAGAATAATCCCACCATTAAAGTTAACTATATATGACGATTTAGAATGTCATCTCCCTGATAACTGGTGATGAAATAAAATATCTTGATGGGTTATTTTAATTTGTATTTTATCCCATGGGAAGCCCATAATACCTATCTACTTAGTAGATTTTAATTCCACCTTTAACTAACTGATTGTCTGTTAACCCAGTTTACCTGACAGCTTCAGACAGTGAACTCTCTTGTGCATGAATAACTTGTGCAGTTCATAAAAACTGTGAAAATGATGTCAGAAATACACTGACACCAAAATTGGATTCACAAGTGCAAGCTCAGGACTACCAAGTTTTTTACTACAGGCACAGATCCAAATGAGTGCAGCCATCCTAATTCTGAGCCTAAGCTAGTGACATGCTTTCACACACAAAGCTTTTCCTGGAAGGCATTCATTATTAATGAATATAAGACCCACCTCAATCTGTTCTTCAAGAACTATCTGTAGTTTACAAGCAGTGGCATTATGTAAGTTTCCCCATTGTGTGGAGTTCTTCAGTCCCCCCTTCTGCTTCTTAATTGGAAACTGACTGTACACATTAAGTCTGCAGATTGCATGGAAGCTCCTTCCAGGATACAGACTTCAAGGTTCAGCCCAGCTGTGAGTAGGATGGCTGACACTGCAAGCACAGTTGATCTTCCCAGTAAATCATAAACTTTTTCATTTCATCAGGAAAGTTTGTGGAATGCTGGAATTCATAGCTGAGTAATTCTCATTATTGGGCAGTTGATTTGCATAGAAGAGTGTTGACAAACTGACATTAGGGAATGATAAAATGATTTTAGAGCCTTGCAAGGGTAAAACTGTTGTCAGATGAAAGCCCATTTATAAAGAAACTGTGTTACTGTCTTCTCAGAACGAGCAGTCATTTGATGGTTGAAAAACAATGTCTTTCTCTTCTGCTGTGTGGACCTCATGTCACTACATTTGCAATGTCTTTGTGACATGTTTGCTTACTTGGAGGTTTTTACTTGACTTCCCCCCAGCTCCTGACCCTGAATGATAAAGAGGTTCTGTTTATGTGACATTGAATTTTATTTTATTTTTAAATTCTCTTTTTTTTTTTTGGAATTATTGCCCTCACAACATCACCCAGGGTACTATAAGTCTGCCTTTCCTAATCTTACCTCAGCATGGTGCCAATTACCTTATCTATTCTCAGCAGAGCAATCACCTCCAGACAGCCATATAAAAAGACTGACAATATACATCACTGTCTGTAAAACACCTCAAAAGTCTGGGCAGCAGCCAGGTTTCAAAAGACCTTGGACAAATTTTTGAATCATGTCCCATGCTAGTTCTTAAGATGATTTGGGAAGATTTAGTCCACAACATGCTTATCTTTTAGAATACAGCTACTGAATGCCCATTTTACCTTTCTTCAGTACAAACATTTTGAATTGTCTTTCAATACTAGAAATGGCAAGAAGTAAATGGTTTCTAACACTTGCTTCTTATAACTAAAAACTCTAAGATCCCCATGCCACACTTAGGCATGTCCTTTTCTCAATATGTGTAATCATTTTCTTACATGTAAGATATCTACTCCTTTCCTTTTCCACCCAACACTGAACCAAACTCCCTTTTCTAATGCTTTAGGAGGTAGGCATACTGCTTTTAATGGTGATTTTATTTTAATGAGGATTTACCAGGTTTTGGACTGAATGGCTCATGAGCAAGCAAAAAGTAAATCCACCTCACGTGTACAAACTGATTGCACATACACCACAGGTGTGACAGAACTTGCTTACTTGGCACCCTTGAGTAATGGGAGCTCTGCAGAGCAATGAGGTAGACCATTACATATTACCTTGATTTGTTATTCTCTTTCCACTCAATTATCCTTGTTCTGGTTTATTTCCCCTCTTATTCTCCAGATTCCCAGTGATTTCTGCCATCTTGCCTGTTTACAACCCACTCACTCCTTACCTAGTGTTGAAATAATGGGGATACAAATGACAACACAGATGGAGGTAAGGAGGAAAGGGTAGTCTTGTGCTTAGTTTTCAATATAATTGAAAGCCCTAAGCAGTATGAAAAATGCCCACCAGTCCAAAACTGCTTCACTAGGCACTTAAATGCCTCTGAGAATCCTGCTTTAAGAGATATAAGACAAAAGTATTCTCTAAAAGGAGAGATGCAGCTAAAGAGGAAACAAAGTAAAGAGAAGTGGAATAGGGCATGTGGCAAAAAAAAAAAAAAAAGACTCTGACAGGATGCACTGGGGCCAGGGATTCCTCAGGAAAACGTCAGGAACCCCTTGGGGTCCATCAGGACAGGGTCTAGCAGACAAGGACTGTCCTACCACCCCAGGCAGGAGCAGGGGTGTGCAGGTGCAACACCAGCCCTGGGCACTGGGTGCCTCCCTAGAAGTGTGGATTGATGAAATTGAGCCAGGATATAGACCTGTGGGTGGACACAGCTCACAGAGCCCACAGCCAAGCAGGGCAGAACTATAGGGACTTACAGACTGGCCTTGCTCTGACATTTATGAGGCAGGAGATGATCATACTGGGCAGTAAAATGGGGCCCTGGGCCATGGGTAGAGTTGGGAGAAGTCCTTGGGAGGTGAGTAGTGACAGTAAAGTCTGTGGGTGCCCCTTACAGCCTTGATTGCTCTGAAAGGTGCAAGTCAGAATTTAAGCACTTTGCTCTCTGAATCCTCATATTAGGCATCTACCCCCAGCTTCATATGCCCCAGGTTATTTTAGGATATGCTTTCCAAACTCTGCTCTTTGCAGTTAATCTTACAATGAGAAAGGCACCTAAGGTAAGGTTGTAGCATTTCTAGTTGCCTTGATCAAAACAAGAGATACAGACCTACAGAAGGCTTTTCAGTTCAAGATATGACCTTTCCTCTGAGAGTATCTAGGTTTCTCCTTCAAGCAGCTCTCTTTTTTTTGACTTTACAAGGTTGGTATACTCCCAGGTATTTCAGTTAGGTGCCTCTAAATTAGGTAGGATGAATTTGAGAGTTACTGTCTGTGATCTCTCTCCCCACAAGACCCTTTTGTGCTGCTTGTCATGCAGGCCTGAAAATTCAGCCATAAAGAGATTCCATGATCTAATCTCTCTTCCTTACTGACTGTGATCTTGAAAAATAAACCAATTTTACTACAGATAGATAGTACAAGCACTTCTTTCAAAAAGAGCACACAGTCAGAAGACTTCTTTCTAGCTGTCTTGCCTTTTTCCTCCATAGGGAGAAGAAGAAGAAAAAAAAGTTATGTAGAAATACCAGGTTTTCTTGTTAATTCTGATTTCACCTAATCTGCACTTGAAGATTGAGCCATAACAACAAGAGTGCAAAAAGAGGTAGAGAAAGTTGTAAAAACATGTTAGAGAAAAATGCTTCTCTTGGTTGAGTTTTAAATACAGTTTCTACTGACCAAAAACTAGGAAAACTAGGTAACCCTGAGAAAGTAGACAGAGCTCCCACTCTGGCAGGGGTGAGTTACTCAGATCAGGCTGACAGGAGCCTTCATATGGCAGGAACCCATTACTGTCCAGGCCTCAAAGTAAAGAAGATTGTATCCATGACACTAGGAAAGGAGATTCTGCAGCGTGAGATAAATAATTCAGTAAATTCTGTTTCACAGAATCACAGAATGCATCCATTTGGAAGAGACCTCAAAGATCATCCAGTCCAACCCTCAACCCAGCACTGAAGGGTCAACACTGAACCATGTCCCTAAGTGTCCACACACTGCTTAAACGCCTCCAGGGACAGTGACTCAACCACTGCCCTGGGCAGACCATCCCAACATTTGATAGCCCTTTCTGTGAAGAAATATTTCCCAGCATACAGCCTGAAGCTCCCCTGGCACAGCTTGTAACCATTTCCTTTAGTCCTGTCACTTGACACCAAGGAGAAGAGTCTGCCCCTCCTTGCTCCAACCTCCCTTCAGGTAGTTGTAAAGAGTGATAAAGTCTCCTCCCAGCCTCCTCTTCTCCAGGCTGAACAACCCCAGCTCCTCAAAGGTCATGTGTTCCAGGCCCTTCACAAGCCTTGTTGCCCTTCTCTGGACAAACTCCAGCTCCTCAATATTCTTGTAGTGAGTGGCCCAGAACTGAACACAGTGCTTGAGATGTGGCTTCACCAGTGCTAAGTACATAGGGATGATCACCTGTTCCTGCTGGTTTCACTGCAGTAAAACCCTGGGTTGGCTGCAACAGAACACAAGCTCTATGGGAGAAGCAGCAGGAGAATTGTTACATCTTTTCCATCCTCTCCCACTGTGAATCTGGACTAATACGTTTAAACCAAATCCAACAGAAATGAGAGAGTCCTGGAGAAGACAAAAGATTTAAATTGCTTCTAAAAACAGTTTGTGGAATTCTTTAGCTTAGTCCTACTTATGCAAAAGCAAGGGAAGAATGCAGTAATCAAAGCCATGTGTAAACTGTGCAACATTATAAATAGGGGAAAATTAAAAAAAAAATAAAAATGAGAGAGTGAAATCCAGCAATGTAGAAAGATATGAAGAGGCTCAGAAAGTGGATCAGTGAGACCAGGAGACTGAAATGATGGCCAAGAGAACAATAGGGGAGCCAAAGGCCAAACCAGAGAAGGGAAAGGAAAAGCAGAAGGCAAAGTCTGGGACTGAGAGTACCATGCCAAAACACAGCTCAAATGCTGCAGAAACAAAGACCTGGAAAAGAGCAGTACCATCACAGACTTGAAATATTCGCTGAGAACAGCATTGTTTCTCCACCTCTGGCTAACTACAGACTGACTTCACTAGGCACAAGGAAACATAATCCCTAGATAACTCATAACTCTTACATTTACCTTCAGGTTGCCAGTGTTTGCTGACTTCTAGGCCTTCAACATCAAAATTCATTTTTAAATGCTGTTTTCTAGTACAGAAGTTGTTTCATAAATCTTGGCCATTTCAGTTCTTGACATTTTATGGGCTTAATATAATTCCCCCATTTTTGTTTGCAAAGTAGATGAAATTTATGAATTCTAAATTTGCTCTTATGGTAGAACATAATTCCCATTTTAAATTAAGGTGTTTTATGAAGACAAAAAAGCTTATGTTGTCATTAGAAATATCATGCTTTGTTTAGATCTTTTCTAAAGATGCTTTGTGATACTTTCTGTATTTAATTAAAATATTTATCACCATCAAAGGTACCTTGATGCTAACATTTCTAAAATCTGTGTATCATGGAAACAGAAATTAGAATCTTTGATTTCTTATTTAGCAGTCTGCTCTCCACCTTTTACTGGGTTCAGGCATCACAGTCCAATAAGAACTAAGTTGCTGAGATTTTCTCCTTGTTCAATTTATTTCGTGTCAGGTTGTGTATATACCTTTACATCTTACTAAATTCTTGCTATCATATAATACTTTCAGGAGCCTATGTACCAGTAGGTTTTACATTTCTTTCTCATGTTGTGTGCTTTCTCCACCTTTCTGTGTACTTGTATCTTTTGAAACTCTGATTTCTTCATACCACCTATAGTTTTGACAACTATAATATATAGCATAATTCAAACAACTCCATGAGTTGTTTGCCTATTTCTGCACCTGAGCACGAGTGCTTAGGAGCACCAATATTAATTTTTAATTGCCTTTTACATTTGCCAAGTTATTAATGCCACATCTCTAAGCATGTGGCTGCCAGTGTTTTAGTTCACAGTATCACATCATATCAGAGGTTGGAAGGGACCTGTCCAACCCCCCTGCCAGAGCAGGATCACTTAGGGTAGTCCACACAGGAATGCATCCATGTGGGTTTTGAAAGTCTCCAGAGAAGGAGACTCCACAACCCCCCTGGGCAGCTTGTTCCAGTGCTCTGTTTGTTTTGGATTGTTTTGGTTTTGTTTATTTGTGGTTTTTTGTTTTGTTTTTCACCAATTGTTTCCAGAAAGCTCTTTCATTTCTTCATTTGACTGAGGAAATTTTATTTCCTCAGTCTCTCTTAACAAGGATGGACATATGAAATCAACATCTGTCTAGATAAAACAAACAACTTTCTATAAACCATCAGCCTTTATTATTATCATTATTATTATTAAAACAAGCTTATTAGTAATTCAATAATGGTACTTTTCTAGTGCATTCACTGTCCTCAGGTTTTCTGCATTTTCTTCAGCTGCAAGTGCTCAAAACAATAATGCTGTTGCAGTGGGTACTGCATTCTGCAGGGCTGGCAAGAAATAGGGGACACCAAATAATCACTGAATGATTGAGACCACCATATTTACATTCAGCTACTGATATTTGGGATGGATCTTCTAAGTGATGTTGCATAGTGCTTGTAGGAAATTTTTACACAGACTGAACAAATTCAAATGGGATAGTTAAACCACTGATATATGGTTTTAGCAGGAGCGAGTACAATGGTAAAATTAAGAGTATATACAAAATTTATGGACTCAGTATGACTTCTAATTAACTGAGATGTTCAGCATCAGTATAAATAGCTTTCAGGGCAGGAGTAGGGATGCAGTGATTAACTTACTAAACAATCTTGCTCGTCAGTTAATAACAAAAAAAAAAAAAAAAAAAGCTATATTTAGTGTTCTGCTGGCAGAGTCAAGCCCAAAATAAACAACTGTTGTCTTAAAATCTAAGTGAGACTGAGGATGTAGAGAGTCAAAGATGGAGACTGCTGTGGATACACCGTGTTTACAACAGAGGAAAATAAAAAGTCACACAATATTCACATATAAAATTCAAGGTCTTACATAATCATAGCATTCCATGGTAAACTTTTGGCTGGGGGAAGGTGTCTTGTTTTCACTTTCATTGTTTACAGTAATTATATATTTAAAGCCTATTTATTATGCATGAAGGCTAATAGAGGTACAGACCTGTCCTACTGTTCAGAGTAATTGCGTCTTCACCAGCATGAAACATTAGAGAGTAATTTTAACTTCTTCCTTGTATATTTTGTTTCCTACCATCTGTAAATGTTCAGTGTTGACTGAGGTAGAAAATTTAACTGTTATTGAATACTATCATTTCATCATCTCTGCTTTTTGATGTGCTGCATGAGCAATGCATTGTGCATATCTGAATATTCCTGTTTCTGAGAAAGTTTGCACAGTCCAGGTATAATTTACTTTCAGATGCATGGATGTTTCCAGATGTCATAATAATACAATACGGTATGATGCCATTTAAACATATCATGCAACTGGATCCTTTGCTGCTTTAGAAAGTAGAATGAAAATGTGAGGAAGTTACATAGCATAATCTTATCAGTTTGTGAATGAATATTTGAACATTATGATTATTACTCTTGTAATGAAGAGCTGCACTTAAAATTTCAAAAAAGCAGCTAGCACCGATAGCAGCTCTCACGAAAAGCTCTAGATTAAGAAAACATCCCATTGATACCCATGATGTAAATTTTAATCACTGAAATAGAATTTTTTTTTGAGTTCTGTTGATTTATTTTGCATTGTGTTCACCCAACAAGCTTTGGTATTTTCTAGTGAGCAAAAAAAAAACCCATGATACACAGTCCTATGCTTTAGAATGATTTATGTGGATTGCACCATGCCATAAATGCACTTTTTTAAATTTTTTCCTTTGTGCCAAAATGATGGCAGTTCACTGGTGGGGAATCAACCAGTTAATCATTGTCATAATAAACACATATGTGGAACAATGGCCAGTGTCAAAGCATTAACTAGCACACAAGATGTAATGCTCCTATTGTCCATGAATCTGAAATTCATTGAACTCAGAGCTTACTGACAGCTCCTGCGTTCCATCTGGCAGTAGCATCACTGTTAGGAGCATCTGTGTTAGCCAGTTGTAAAGATCAGCCTTACACTTTGGCAATGTGCATGATGTATTTAACCATCAACTGGGAGACAGTCATCATGGTTTAGCTCCTTTTTTTCTGAGAGTCATACACAAGCTGCATACAAGTTGTAGTTTTGCACTTTGAGATCATCTTAAGAGGCTATTGACTTTGAGTTACAAACAACTATAGTAGAGCTATCCCTGACTCCATGGGATTCCCAATATTTTAGTATTTCACTATTTACCTCAATCTCCATTACTTGACTCCAAAGATCAGTCACAAAGAGCTCATTCCTCACAGTTAAGTGCATCACATTGTTACCAATGATATTTATTACAGACTGTGACTTCTTGTACCACATTTATTGGCGATAAAATTAATAGCGGATGAAGTGCAGATATAATTTGTACTCAAGCAATGAATCTCTTCTAAAAAACTTATGAGCAGGAATTTGCACACACATAGGTGTCTGCATATACATGTAAACATGTATATTTAAAATTTAATTTACATGTGTGAAAAGTATCTTAATTCCTGCAGGAAGAGGAGAATTGCTACTAGATTCAGTTGTCCGCTCATCGATAGAAGCTTTCAAAGTGCTTTGATGCATCCCTTCTGATCTTAGCTGCCAGTTCAGAAGGTCATGATTGTCCTGTGGGTCTTCAACACTTTTTATCCTGTCATAGATAAGTGTTCTCAAATAGACAAGAGGATCTCAGATGTTATCAAATTCCTATATATCAAGTCAAGCTCTAGATGTAGGTACCAACAGCTCTCTTACAAATGTGTCTACCACAGAGTCTTATAGTCTTATGTCCTAGTGATCTACTGAAAACAGTTCTTATGTCTTTATATGTTTCTTAGGTAGTTCCTTACCTAGTTTAACTTTTTTAGTCTTTTAAAAGACTGTATCACTTATTTTAAAGGAAAGGTAGGCAGATTAATCCCATCACTTTTACTTGGTGTACCAATACATTAATTTCTCAAAGGTAGATACTTGCAGTTGTTAGTACAGTAAGCCTTTATAAAGACCATATGAAATTTAATCCTATATTTTTTTCTATGTATCCTGTTTTCAGTTATTTCTTGTAGGGGTTTAATATAAAGTCTGACAAACTGTGCACCTAAGCAACCAGGACAGTAAGCCAAAATCAGCTGTCAGAAGATGTACATTTAAAATCCTGGTCATTACTGCAGTGTAAGTGAAAACATTTGTCTCTATATTAATATTTTAAATAAATTATGAATTTTAATGCATGAAAGACACTTGACATGAGATATAAAAGTCAGACTTGTATTTAATATTGTAAAAGCTGGGCAAAGAAAAAAAATCAGATGCTACTTTTTTATTTTCCTAAGTTACTTTTGCATTCAAATTGCAATAATATAGTGACACTAAACAATTAAGTGAAAGACCTCATTTATGTGAGCAGGGGAAGTACAACTTTTGTTTGAAAATACGAATTTACTGATAGTCTAAAGTTTTAATTATTTTTAATTGAAGACAAGCTGTTTATAACTGTACCATCATTCAGAGTATCTATTTACAGCCCATTCCAAATTAAGTTACAGTTCAAGCCAGCACACATAAACATCTAATACCTACCATCTTTTCTGAGGTTGTGCTTGAAATTTTCAATGTGTTGTGGCAAGTCATAAGCATCCCAACTTCTTTTGCAATTAATTTGCATGATGGGGATTTGATCTATCTTGATGCTAGGTGCCTTTGAGGTTAGTTGGTACATCTGCTAATAGTCACCTTACTTCGATTTCCCCCCCACAATTCTTTTGTTTTCATTCTTTCTGTCAGATTGTTATGCTCTATCTAAGTTTTACATATGATGGATACTTTTCATTACTCTGTTATTCATAAAGGTAATTCTATTCTGTTTACAGGCTGTATTCCTTTAACAAACAGCAAACATTTCTGAAAAGTGTTTATAGCTCTGGGATATCTAGTACCACCCTGTGTCTGCACTTTCAAAGCCTGTGTTGTCATCTTGTATGTTTAGGTACTCCTGTTATAAACCATTATTTGACTTCACAGTCCAGGTAATGCTTTATTAGTAGAAGACAGGCAAAGATACTACCCAGTTTTAAGGCAAACAATACTTACTTCGACAAAAATAATGATCCATTAGAAGATATGTGTATATAGTCATGGATATTGTTCTTCTGTAGCTATCTTCTAATAATATGTATTGGTTTTGACATAGCACTAAGTTTATCAAAACTGTTTCCCAACACTGTGTGAAGTTTTCAGTACCATATGTTTCCTGCATGTATTTTGCCATGTCTAAAAAATCTCAACATCTCCCTTCCACCTCCTTCCTGACTGTATTGCTGGAACTGAGTATATATTTTTTTCCCATGTGAGGTGGAAAATTACACCAAAATAAATGGAGATATCACAGAAAAGCTGTAATTTTGAATACCTCCAGATAATTTCAGTTGACCAAAAGCTAATTCTCTTGTCAATATAGTCCCTCAAAAGATTCACTTCTGCTTTCTTCCAGGAGTTATATTTGTTTTGTTTGTTTAATCAAATAAATACAACTTTGTTGCACACAGATCAAGTATAGATTGGTGAGACTAACTAACTGCTGTAATTTTTTGTGATGAGACTTTGAAGTGTCCTCTGTTTCTGTTTCTTTAGCTATGAATCTCTGATCAGCTAAGTGGACTCCTTCAAAATTATTGACTGATGGAGACTAGAGGGAGAGGCATAAAGAGAAAAAAAACTCTAAGGTTTGCATCCTGAATCTTCAATTCTGTTATGTGATCATTTTGCATAGTTTCTCCTATCATTTTGCTCTATCTTTCCCTGACATTCTGACTTACAGAAGTTATGCTTAGAGTGGGGGAGAAGAAAGCATGAGAAAGTACAGGACTACAGAACAATAGTTCATTATGATTAAAATTTAATAGAAAATTGAAGGCAATATTAAAACTAAATTGGCAAATCTTTCTTCAAGCATTAAAAAGGCTCAGAATGTTATTTTAAAAGTCTAATTCATACTTTTTCTTCTGAAAGATGTATTTTTGAGGATTGAAACAAATATTCAATGAAAACCATATTATGCATATGTATTATGCCAATATATATATATATAAAAATAAAATAATATGTACATATATAAAATGTTTTTCCACATGACTTTTCATTTTGAATGTTAAGTTCTCTATGCATCATTTAAAGCAGTCAAAATGCGTGAAGGGTTGTGAATCTACCAAAAGGAAATATAATCACTTAATTGAGGGTTTGGTTTTCTTTTCTTTTCTCCTTTTCTTTTCTTTTTTTTTTTTTTTCTCTTTTCTTTTCTTTTCTTTTCTCCTTTTCTTTTCTTTTTTTTTTCTCTTTTCTTTTCTTTTCTCCTTTTCTTTTCTTTTTTTTTTCTCTTTTCTTTTCTTTTCTCCTTTTCTTTTCTTTTTTTTTTTCTCTTTTCTTTTCTTTTCTTTTCTTTTCTTTTCTTTTCTTTTCTTTTCTTTTCTTTTCTTTTCTTTTCTTTTCTTTTCTTTTCTTTTCTCTACACAAAAGATTTTGACTTTTCATTCCAATTTTATATCTTGAAATGTTTATGAAACAGGGAAACTCTTTCACCTGTCATATAGAAGCTTATTGTTGGAAGGACAAACAGCAGTTTTAGAAGAAACATCAGCAGGGCATGCTTCCTATTCTCCAAATCAAAATAAAATGGTCAGAAAAGACCCAAGGGGACAAATAACAGAGGAATGAGAAAAAGTAATGAGCAGTGGGAGTGGAGTTTCCCTTCTTTTACTAACGATCTTGTCACAGCTGGTTGAGTTACAGTGGAAGTAATCTACTGAACTGAACACATCTGTTACTTCTAGTGTAATCATCAAGAAGTTTATCCCCTTCTGCTAAACAATACTCACTAAACCATGAGAAGGTATTTCCCATTATTTAAAGATATTTGCACATGTAACAAAACTGCAATATCTTTCCTGAAATAAGAAACTAAATCATGCAACAAAGGTGCTATGATATTTACAGGACCCTTCTATTAAAGAAAGAAAAATTCAGAACCTATGTATATAATTTTGAATCAAAATAATAATAATAAAAAAGTTAATAATTTTGATTTATACCTATCAAGACATGAGAAATGTAGTTTTCCTTTTCAGTATTTCTTGTAATTTCTATGGGAATATGTAATGTTTCTAGGAAAAACCATTGGATGTTTTCCTTGTTACCAAAAAGTGGATACAAGTTTTTCTTTCCTAGTTTCAAGTTCAGCAGATTTTCCTCTAGAACTTGTAGTCAGGTGTATTATCTTATTATACCATTTAATTGTCCTCAAATTCCATCAACTTTTATTTCCTGTAGGATTTCATTGACATCTGTAGTATCGATGTTATGATATGAAGTAACGTTTCACCATCTGAAGTAAAATGAAAGCATCTCAAGTTAATCTGTGGTAAATTCAGATCTTTTTCCTTACATCAGTCTTTCTAATTAAAATACCTCTTCAGCAAATTGAAAAATTACTACTGATTTATATACACCCAGAATTGGTTGCATCTTCAAGAAAGGTTAATCAGACTGGCTACTGCAAAAGGAACTAGAATTGGAGAAGCAGAACAGCACTCCCATCTCTAGAACTTACTTTTAAAAAAAAAAAGTTCTCCTGTTTTCTGAAATAAATAAAAAAATAAATTAAATTCCTTATAAAAAATTACAAAAGTAAACGATTTTTTTTTCCAAAACTGTTCATCACATCAAATCTAAAACTAGGACTAACAAAAATATTACCAGTGAGAGTGTTAAAAATGTTTTCCTTTAATGCAGCTATTTAATAGAAGCTCCAGATGTTTTTTTCTCTTCTAAATGTCTTCTGAAATTGGTCCATTCTAGAAAGCAGCAGCATGTGGTACAGATTTAGCCTGTTAAGTCTCTGTTCAAAGAACTCTTTATATGTACAATTCTCATCTAAGATCACCAGAGATCCATTGTAGTTTTCAATATTCCTGCATGGCTTGGTCCCCTGGTTAAATGTCTTCTAGTAGATAATGAAGTGAAAGAAAATCTTCTTAGGAACTGGGACTAAATTCTTCGTGTTTCCAAACAGTTAGAACAGTCCTTGGTACAATTTCAGCCTTGACCAGTTATCACTGTTCCATTTCCTGGACACAGCTGAAGCACTAATACGCCCTAGAGATGATTTCCTGCCATAAAAGAAAATAATCCCATGAATGGAGACTGTTTTGTGCTATTTGCTGAAGTATGAAGAAATGATCTCAGACATTTTCAGTTTACCAGCCTTGTTTTCACCTCTGTGTTGAATCTCTGTCATGAAGTGTTTACTTGAGATGTTTGGTAAGAGTTTAATGGCACGATTTACACCTAAATAAAAACATTTTGTGAACTATTGAAAGCAGCAGAAGCAAAGAAGTACTATGAACATTATATAACAAAATTTTCTTGTAATGATTTCATTAAAGGCTTCTGACTGAGGCCACAGTCTATGCTTGTTCTTCAAAGCTGCTTAAGGCTCTGCATGTCAGCTCCCTGAAGCTGCCAAACAAAGTCCTTGTTACCCTCTCAAAATAATCAGCTACCCTCTCAAAATAATCAGCAAGCACTTTTTTCATGAAGCATTGTTAATAAAGATCTAAGAAATCCACGAACTTTCCACTGTCTCATTGCTTTGCAGGAGATGGAGTTATCCAATATTGCTACTAGCTAGCTTTGCTGCTTTTGGGCTTCATAGCAAGTTCTCAGTGATTTTTTTTTTTTTTTTTTTTAGTGGGATCAGTAGCAGAACACATGTTCCTCTATTCACATGGTCTTCTGTCTTCTCACATCTTTCACGTATATACATTGCTCATTGTTACATCAAAGTTCCCAGAAAGACCTCAATAGTTTCCTGTCTTGGTGACTGTTATATACCTAAATACTCAAAAAACACTGCATTAAGGATTGTTTGTTTGTTGTTTGATTTGTTGTTTGTTTTTTTTTCATTTATTTGTTTTTGAAGACAAGGTAGCTCCTCTTCTATCTTTCTCTCCTTTAAGCCAACAGTTCATTTATTTTAAAAGATAGAATCCGGCCTCTGAAATACAGTTTGCATAGCTATTAGGAAAATAAACTGAAGTGTTTCAAATACAAAGCCAGAAGTGTCTGGATTCTAGTTTCTGTGGGACAGAAGGTCCCAAAAATCCAAATGCAGCCTTCATACTCTGAGATGTCCTGTGGGGCTAACATTGCACAATGACCTCAGAATGAACCTACAAACAGGAGGAAAACTAATCCTGACCAGAATGAACTTTCTTGAGTGAAGTCTTAATGTTTTCATGCTTCTGAGAAATGGTTTATCTGTAAAACATGAACAGGATTTCAGAAGGCTTTGTTTTTTCTCTTTTCATAAACACACAATAAAGGTCAGATTTGTATGTATGTCATTAAAGACCCAAACTCCACAACTGTATAATCTACTTCTTTTCTCACAGAGGATGATGATGCAGGTTGCTTCCATACTTGTCTGCTGAGGTGCACTATGATTTCTGGTGTACATGCAGGTAGAAACCCACAAAATGGGTATTAGTTTGAACATTCCTTTAGCTATATGACTTTCAGGCTCTTTTTGTTATTGGGCTAGTATTCCAGGAGGCAGTTCAGCATTTCCAGATTAAAAACCTTGACTGCTCTTTAACTTAATTGGTCTAAACCTTTGTCTGCAGGAACTGATGGATCTAAATTGAACAACCAGTTTAGGCCTTTGAAGTAAAAGGTGCCAAAACAAAATTTTAGTAAAATCAGATCACAATCAGATTGTTTAAAGTCACTTCTCTCTTGATTTTTTGCTCTATAATATTGTTTATCTGTTATTAGTTCCTTATTCTGTTAAAGCTATCATCAAGGATTTTATCTAAACTTTTTTTTTTCCATGGTTAAAATTACTTGTGGGATTTTTCTGCTGGTGTGTTGTACTCCTTGAGAATTCCATTAGAGTCTGAAATATGCTATAAGGAAAAAAAACTATTGATGTGAATTGTTGAATTATTTATATCTCATGAAATTTCATAGTAAAATGATTGTTTCTTGTAATATGTAAAATATTCAATGTAGAATATTCATTGCTGTCTATCATTCAATATAAACTGGAGACTCAGAAATAATTCAGTAATAATACTTAAGATATATTAGTGAAAACACAAACATTAATTGTCCCAGCTCCTTCAGCTGTTATAAATTGGAACATGCAATTAACTGAATTCGAAACATCTCCATTTCAGTCAATGGAGTTAAGCTGATATTCATCAGCAGATAATTTGTCACATTATTTCTAATTTATATGTATCTTATTACAAGCAAGAATGATGATGCATCCAATTATTTTGGACAAAAGATTGTGACTTAAACTAATTGGAGGAATACAACAATGAATACAATCTTCTCTTGTTATTCTTTGATATAATTATTTGACTTAGACATTTGACTGTTTTCTTGTGGGTTCTTTTTTCAAGTTAATGTAAGATAGTTCAGGTGAGGCACCTAAGTTAGACACTTAGATATTTCTGGACACTTGAACACAATTATTTTATCTCCTTCTCGATAGCAGTATTTGGTTTGACTGTTTTGTGATGTTTTCATTTTAATGGCTGATATATGAAGTTGAAGCCAGAATCTCACAAAAGCGGTCTTGTGTTGTAAGTGGAAAAACTTCCTCATTTCTTTCAACTTTTCTTTTTATGGTTTCTCTTGGGCATTATATTCTTCCATGCTAGGAAGTATTTTTTATTCGATGCTGTTATAACCATTCTAAGGCACTTCTTGAGGAAAATTAAAATAAATAAATAAATATAAAAATCAATTACATAAAGTTAAAGCTATGGAATTACGTATTGCATTTAGAACAAAATATTCTTAGAATTTTGCTGTTTCTTCCTTTCCCTGTCAAATATAAAAAAATGACAAAGGATTTCAGAGATATGGGGCTACCTCTCACTTGAGTCTTCTGAGAGGGTTTCAATGATGTAGGCATGTATTTCTGTTATGCAGTAGGTTATATTCTCTCAAATAAAAGACTAGGACACTAGCAAGCATTTCTAGAAGCTGATACTCTAAAAGATTGAAACTTAGCTGGAAACTTTACTGCAATTTCTTACGCATTATTTTATAAGAATATAAAGCAAATTATCCTTGATTTGGCCAAAAATAAATCCCTTCAGCTCCTCAGTGTGTTTCTATTAACAGCCAGTGTCTCAATAAATACGTTGGGAAAGAGCAGAACAAGTTAGGTACGTAAGCAGAGGAAGCTCACTAACTTCTAATACTATGCTGCTCACAAACTTTCCTTATTAACAGTGATGTCTTTTTCTTCTATTGTTTTATCTAATTTTTGTACTCAAACTTGTGGATTTTTTTTTGTTGTTGTTCTTTTATTTCTTTTAAACCTGACAGATTTTACTTACTACTTTGGTTTTGTGATCGTTCATGCTAGATGTTGATGGACATCAGACATCATTCCCTAATTCTCTTGTCTAAGGCTTTTCTGATTTTAAGGACCAGAGCTATAAGAATCCTCTGAATTTTCTTTTACAGAGTTGAAAGGTCTAGTCCACTTAGTTTTTTGACATATACATAATTCATATAGATATAGTACGAAGATTATGTATGTGTCAAAAACTTTTACTTCAGATTGAGATTTAACTCTTAAATCAAGAGGTAAATAGCAGGAAAAAAATAGTTGGCAGTGTCAATATTTTTGAATAGATCTTCATTATAGTTCCTAAACACTTTCAAATGAGCAAGTGCTGATTTATGCTAGACTTCAGAATTCAACTTATGTCTCCACTACTGTAATTCACTTCCTGAAAAGTTGTCCACATACTCGGTTTGCTGCTTCTCAGTTAATAAGGAATTGAAAAAAAAATAAAAATCCAATCTCTCAGCTTCCCCCAATACAGAAAAACAATTTAAAATAATGAACTGGATAATTTAAACTTTTATTAATAGAGAGGAATTTAGCCCCAGAATTATAAGCACTGCAATTGTCTTCTAGAGGCATTAACCAGGCTATGTAATTGTAAAAGCACAATTTCAATCTTTCTTTTTCTCTCACTGTCTTTTTCTTGTTCTTTTAAAGTTCATCACCAAATGAAAGACAGTAATATGGGTGTCTCTAGATACAGATGAAAAATAGCTTCAAATGTCCTGATTACCTGAGATGTACCTCTCTGCCATCATAGTGACACATTCCCATTCATTTCTAGGAAAAATATATAATTGTTCCTGTGTTACTTTTAAAAGCAGAAATATTGCTCATTAAAGAATTACATTTCATGAAGAAGGCTTATAACCAAGATTCTTGCCCTTGGTTTTAGAGCTTTCTCTCACTATAAAATCAGCTTTGGCTCAAATCATCTCAAAACTTGTAAACTTTCTCTGCTGTTGCAGTATATTTACATAAAATAATAACAATATTGACTAACAAGGTACTATTTCAGAATAAAATAATATGCAATTCTAATTGCCTAATTTTTTAAAATCAATCCCAAACAAAGATCAATCTCAAGGTTCTCATTAAACTTTTGTATCTCACAGCATAATAAAAAGAAAGCCTGAATAATCCTACCTACAGACAGGTTGAAGTGCCATCAAGTGATTATCACTTGTTCATCTGTAACAATAATCAACTGATTATCACTTGTTCATCTGTAACAAAACAGAAACATATAGAATAAAATACATAAACTATTAGATAGTTTAGTGGATATCTTAACTACTACTGGTTATATATAAAGACTTTAAGGGATGGACACTCTGATGATTCTAATTGTAACCATCTTTAAAAACCCTTACTGTCAGTTATGTGATGTGGCAGCAGTCTAGAGGGCCCCTTCAGCTTGCTCTGCAGATCAGCTATTCACATCTTGAGAATGACTGTCTTCAGAAGAGAACACACACCTCCACTGCCTGGAGATTTGTAGGGAGCTCTGGGGTTTTGCTGCATACTTCAAGACCAGTTGTATCACATACTCAGGAACAAAAATGCAAAACTGATGTAAAACTGAAAAATGCCCCCCCCGATATTCTTCATAGAAAGAAATATGATATGAAACTCGGTCAAAATATCAAGTACACACTGAATAAATCAAGCATCCTTTGTCTGTGCTTCATGTTCTATAATAATACTTTATTCATTCAGTGGTGTTAGTGATATCGCTGGGATGATTCACAATGTAAATTACTGCTCATTCTGAATAAAGGTGACAGAATCTGGCTCAAATGGGATGAAAGGAAGAGTGAGAGTAAAAGAAATACAGATTACAGCACTGAAAAGAAACCCTGAACTAGTTCCTATAAAACTATTTATGAGTTTCAGATGTTCTTATGCTGAGAACATAAACAATCCCTGTTTGCTGATGCTTGAATGTCTGTAATAGAGAACTGTGACCACAAAATATTTCCACATAAACTGAAATCTCTGATTACTCTCTGATCTACAGATAGCCTATTCATTTCCTTTATTAATGTATTTTGACTAGACAGACAACAGGCTTATTTAATAATACTTTGGAGAGAACTCCACATCATTTATTTCTTGTATGGGACAGAATTTGACCTTTAGCTGACCATTAATGACTACCATGCAAAATGAAAAACAAATAAAGAAATTAAAAAAAACCAAACAAAACCCCAAACAAACAAACAAAACCACACAAACAACAGAAAACAACCACCAAACACCACAGTTTTATGTTTCAAACACAAACTGTAGTATACAATCAATTCTGCAGCATGTTGACTTCATTGCCCAGGATCTCAGAAGACAATTTGACATATCAGCTTTCAGAAATATGCATTTCTGCTTTCAGAACCATCCTGACAAATTGGTAGTGTACTGTCTACATTCTAAGGCTTGGAGGAGATCTTGTCTCCTGGTACAAATAATCTTGTTCAGTTTCTTTCAATTCTTCTCTGGTTGTTTTGTTTACTTGTAGAGAAGCCAATTGATTTAGTGATGCACAGCTGCAAACAGGATTCTAGAAAACTAAGGGTCAGATTAGCACAAGATGGCTCTTTCTGCTGTTCTTAAAATGACACTGGTTCATTGTCATGCCTTGTGAAATTAACTTGTTTTTTTTTGTATATTTCTTTTTCTCTATAGGGAAAGCTGAGACTGGCACAGATTGGTTCTCATGTAGCTGCAGCACCTGCCATCAGGGTCTGAATAGCCACAGTGCCTGCCAGTACTTTTTTAGGTCCAAAGACCTGTGCTTCACAGAGAAGGCACTGAATACTGCTGAGAAGAGTTTGACAGGCAAGGGCCAGGCCCCAAGACATTGCAGTACTTTGTGTTTCTCAGGAATTGCCAGGGTAGCAATGCATTTTTTTCCAAATATTGTACTAGTTTTGGCAGGATTTTGCACTTGTTCAAGGGTGAAATTCCAAAATGCTAGAGGTCACCACTGTCCTAAGCGTTTGCCCGTACTCTCCCACATACCCTGCCACTCCTAACTATCCAACCTTGGGGCAGCTTTCTGGATGATAATCTTGGAGGAAAAAAAAAAAAGTATGACTCTATAAAATACGTGGGACATTCAGGAGACACAGCCACAAGAGAAGGCTAGCTTGGATCTGCCAAGGATATTCAAAAATCTCAAAAAAAGCTGAAAAATTGTCCTCCCTTGTCCCACCCACAAGTTGGGTAAGGTTATTAATAAACAGCAATGCCACATACAAATCCCATCTCAACCTAGTGGTACAATCATATCCTAATTCAAGACTACCCAACTGAGGAACACATTAGTCCTGATATGTTTCCCTGAGATGATAAACATCACCACAGGGAGCGCATAGAGTAAATAAGGATTTTCATCACACAACCATGTAAACAAATGAGACAGCATTGTAAACATGTTCCATTTAGCTAACAAAGAACTGTGTAAAACAAAGTTACTTCAACCAGCTTTGGTCAAATTCTGGTCATTATCTCCACCCCCTGTGCTCCAAATTGGACACGAAAAAAGGACAGTTGTGGCTCAGTCCCAGCTGACAGTGAAGCCCCATGCAGCTTTTCACACAACTGTCCTCAGGTAGAAAGGAGAAACAGGAGAAAAGGATAAAAGCCCAATGGTTTGAGGTAAGATGAACTCAATAATACAGGACAAAGAGATAACAACAATCAGGAAGCACAATAACACTAATGAAATAGTATATACAGGGAATGATACAAAGCACAGCACTGACCAGCCTGGCCCAACCACCACATCCTGTTGCAACAACCCATAACACATCACAGTCACCTACTCAAAGTAGCCACACTTATCCCATCCAACCCTTTATTTATATAGCAGGCATGATGTCAGTATGGTATGGAATATTCCATTGGCTGGTTCAGCTGCCTGTCTTAGCTATGATCCCTCCCAGCTTCTTGTGAAGGGAAAAAACCACCAAAGCCACAAGTCAAAACCCAAAAACTTAATCCTATTGTAGTTGAACCCAGGATACCCTAGTGTCAGCTTCTTTTGAAGTATAAGCTAAGATAATTTTGCCATTGAAAAGTCCCAGAAAGAACTTAATTAAGCATTAAGTCTTGGCAGTCCCATCCTGCTTTGATAATTTCTAGTGGTGACATAAATCATAATAATATTTTATAGTCATTAGCTCAATAATAATTTCCATTTAGGAAAATCTACCACTGCAGTGGAATGAAAAACAAAAATCACTGGTGGTTCAGGTATTTTAAGTAGTCAAAGGAAAACTTTGTATTTCCTTTCTCATAATGCAGACAGATAAAATTGCACTTCAGTTTGAAAGTATCTGTGAAAATTTACCATTTTCTTTGACATAAGAGGAATACAGATTCACTTCTGTAAGATTGTGATGCATCACGATGAAAGAGGAGAAAAAATTAAATATATTTTTAATCATTTTAACAGTGTCACTAAAAAGATAAGATTGTTGGAAAAAAAAATCAGTATTGCTTCTTACCTTAAACAAGATCATTTGCAGTGTATGCAAGACAGAGTACAAGCTCAGCCAAATTTTACGATGCTCTATGTGGACAACTCTTGGTCATTCAATATATATTTAACAGGATTTTGAAGGCACTGCAATGATTTTGTCTTGGATAGTTAATTTTCTTCATTGTTGTAACAGTGTGGCAAACATGGCACTGTGTTTTGGATTTGTCACCAAACCAGTGTTGTTAATACACCTAGGTTTCCGTTATTCCTGAGCCTTCCTGACACTTGTGCACTCCTATCACACTTTCTCACCAGTGAGTAGGCTGGAGTTGTACAAGAAGCTGGGAAAGACACAAATGGGACAGATGATCCCAACGAACCAAAGGGATATCTCATACATTATGTTGTGTTATGCTTAGCCTTAAAAACTAAGAGGAAATTGAGGAGGACTTTTGGAGTGATGGTATTTGTCTTCTCAAGTAACCTTTACACACAATAGAGTCCTGCTTTCCCAGGGATTGCTGAACTACCTGCTGATGGGAAGCAATGAGTGAAGTCTTTATTGTGCTTTGTTTCCACCTGTAGCTTTTGCTTTATCTATTAAAGTTTTTTTTATCCCATGAGTTTTCACAATTTTGTGCTTCCAATTCTCTTCTCCATATTACTGGTGGGAAGTGAACGAGCAGCTGTGTGGTTTAGCTGCCTACTGGGATTAAACTACAACAGTCACCTTAATTTAGTTGGGAGCTCTGGGCTAGTCAGTCAGTAATCTTATGGTCAGTAAAGTAATAACAACCAGAATAAGTGATTTGGAATATAAAAGAGCTATGTAGGCAAATATTCCCCCTCCCTCATTCCCCAGAATAGTCTGGGAAAGGTTTGGAGTTGATTATTCTTCTTTTTCTTTCTTTTTCTTCCTCTGATGCATCTGACTGTGTTAACATCTCTATGATTCTATACTTAATGAAACCTTGAAAGATAGGGATTTGAAATGCAAACATTAGAAAATCAAGCAGTTATGAATAAAAAGATTATGTTTTGATGAAACCTTAAATATCCAGAGCTGCAGAACCTGCATTTCTTTTGTACTTTCAAACGTGTGTGCTTTCTTCTATTTTGACCCATTGGAATGATTCTGAGGAAAGTGGTATAGTTTTGAGGTTTTTTTCTTTTTTCTTTTTTTTTACTTTTTTTCTTTTTTAGCAAATGCTTGTCAAATAATATCCAGAGTTAAGATTTTGTTTCTCTTTACCTGTTATTATTGTTGTGTTATTGTCTATGACTGGTCTCCAGTCTCCTTTAAAAAGATCTGTTTAGATGAAATACTGTCTAATTATTATTACAATTATGGCAAAACTCCCTTCATTTTCCATGTACTGATATACTTACTGAAAGATCATTAGACATGATCATGGGCAAACTAGGAGAATGTCTAAATCTGTAAATTGCTGTAGAATTTATTAATCACATTGTCAGCATTCTCTCGTAATGATTTAACAAGCTCACTGCTATAAACCAAATAAAATCTGTTTTATGGTGGGAACTGCTACTACTTACTGAAGTCATCTAAAATTTAGATACTTCAACTAGGGTTCATATTGACTGAGAAGTTAGTCTTCTGCAATACAAAGTTGACAGCTAAAAGATCTGCAATTGATTATATTTAATGCAGTAATACAAACAACGGATCCTTTCCCCAGCTATTGCTGTTTAAATGAAGATGTGACCACCTGCATCCTATTCAGATGTCCATGGCATTGGTCAAATTGATTCCATTCATACTCTGAGATAAATTCTTGGGCTCTGACAGTAGAAGACAGATATGTTGAGAATAACTTCCTTCATCTTCTTTGGATTCCTAATAAAAAAGGAAGGACCCAACATTCTATATTGACTGTAAAATAAACTAATCAGTTACCTTATACTTGGATAAAAATACAAAATGTAAATTCAAATTGAAGTTCAATACAGTTGCCTAAAAAAATAATACTCTATTGTCATTCAAGAGGCTGAGGACATCTGAGAAATCCACAAACAATCTGACTGACGCCACACAGGATGGACAGACAGGTTTTTCTAGACTGGCAGATAAAACAGTGTAAATAACCTTTAGCCTTTTTGTTTAGGTAATTGAATCAAACCTTAAACATTGAATTTAGAAATCCCAAGACCAACGCAGAAGGAAGAGAACTTAATGAAAGTAAAATATGTTAAATTTAAGGAATTTCACAACATATCTGTGAATATTCAACTGACTGAAAGTAGTAAGAGACTAATACTCAGGTCCTTGCCAAAACTCCTCAGTCATTCATATATATATATATATAAGACAAACTTTGGCAGGGGTGTTGGACTCTATGATCCCCAGAGGTCCCTTCCAACCCCTTCCATTCAAGGATTCTGTGATTCTCTCATTCTATGATTCTATGTCATATGAATGAAATGTATTAAAATAATGGATGAGTATTTATTTTTCTATGTTTCCTTTCAGAACCTGTTTTAATACATCTAGAGGCATGGGGTTTTTTTGGAAATAACAGCTGAACTGAAAAAAAATAACTAAATTTGAAGACTTCACTATAGAGTGGCAGAGACATAAGCCCTGATTCCTCCAGGCTCTGGATACATGTATAGATTCCTCACGTTCCTCATCACTGGACACATACCTAAATATTTTACTACATCAAAAAAAATAGCCATGACATAAAAGAATGTACTGAAAATATGTGAAAATATTGAGGGTAATGGGGTTATGATATATTATATGTTTATTGGTTTTATTGTTTGGACTGACCCAAAGGTACAAATGTTATTTTTAATTTTGGTTAAAATATATTTTATTTACAATACTAATTATTAATTTTAATCCCTTTGTGTATTTTCTAATGGCTTCAATAAATGGCTACGTATTTTCTAGGATTTTTACACACATGGTGTATGCTTTGTGATGAGTTGCATCTAGTGTAGTTGCTGTAAATTTATATGGACTAGAAACCACTGCTGAATTTAGCCTAATATCTATGTAGAAGTCAACTGTGGTAATGAAGGCAAAGCAAATAAAAACCATGGCAGGAAAGTCATTATAGTCCACAATTAATGTAACAGATTTTACAAAGTGTGCAAGAAATAAAGAGGTTTTGCTTTCTACAGAGTATTACAATAACAATTATAAAAATTAATGGCAATGATGATATGAATATAATGAGATAGGTCATGGTTATATGTCTAGGTGAATCTCCTTCCTCTTTATGGCTGCTGAATTCATCCCTCAGGCATCTGACTTCTTGTGCTTAATGGTCTTAATGTAACAATATATGAGTCTTCCACATAGCTATACTCTATAACTATACCAATGTTTATTAAATTTCAATTCCAAGAACTTTTTGGGCCATTTATTGGACAATAATCTCCTTACGAGTATATCATTAATTAGAGAAAAAAAAAAAAAAAAAAAACAAAACCAACAGAAAACTATTCTAATATGACCATGCTTAAAAGAAGCATGGCTGTACTGAGTTGTCTTTTCTGCTCAGCAGTGTGTAAAGATGGTTGTGCATACTCCTCTTCACAAGTATTTAGGCATGTGCCAATGAAGACTTAGGCAGTTTAGATGCTCTGATAATCGCAGGCGGCACCTAGTCTTCAGAGACCTTCATGTCATATTAAGTGCCATTTGAGCAGAGATCACTATGCAGCCTTTGGAAATCTAACCTGAACACCTTGCGTGCATAGCCTTCCCACTTAACAACTAGTATTATGTAACAACGAGTTGGGAATGCCTTTTTCTTTCAAGCACTTCCTACTATTAAATGACTTCTTGAATTCAGCTCTTCTCCAGCACCTACAGAGCATGAGCATATATAATTCTTGTAACATGCTTTGTCATCACACTATTCACAAATGTGCTGTTTTCCTGGATAATCCACCTCATATACATCTGTTCAGAAACTGCTTTAAGGTGAAAATGTTAAATCTTAGACAAAAAGGTTTGATCCTCAGTTTGCTTAAGGAAAAGAACGGGTTTGGTGACTTCTGAAGGATTTAAATGAGACACAGACCTGAGAGTGTTTTGTGTTGAATGTTTCCAGCTGTCATGAGGTCACTAAAAATAAGAGAGAGCACAGGTAAGCCTATGAAGAAATGTTATCAGGGCATTTTCATTGCAAGTGAACAAGGATTGCACTCTTGATTGCTATGAAACAAACTCACTCATGAGGATACATTCTTGCTTCCAAGTAAATAATCTTTGGCAGCTTGCAGCAACTCAAACCTTCAGGTCCCCCTTCTATTATTGACCTAATTTGATCTTCCGTTTTCAAAGAGTTTCTTCCTTTATCCTGGATTGAAGCAAGGGAGCTCTATCTTAATTATATACTTTAATGCTTGTTGGAGAGCTGAAGGATAGAGCAACCAGATCAAAGTATTTTTATGAAGTACAATTCTTTGCCCAGCAGCAAAAGGCGTATCAAATATTGACCTCTTCACAGAGGCATTTAGCCTCATGGTTGGCCTTCTAACAGTTATTTCTGATCTCCTCCCCTGTTTACCACAATTCATTTCACTTCTTCTGGAGAATGGTTCATAACAGCTTCAAATTATAACGTATATAGTTCACTTAGTGCAGTAGTCACAACCGCTGCAGAAACTCTCATAATCAGGGAGGGTAATACTTAAAAACATTCACAGAAGTGACATTTTCTCTTGTTTTGCTTCTAGCTTTCATTGCAGAGCTATTTGTTTGCTACTAAAATATATAAGACTGAGGCAGAATTTCTCCCACTGTAAAAATCGTATTTCTAGTATCAGTAAATACATTGTTCAGAATTTATCTAACTTAAAAGTGGAGATGGTTGTCATGGAAGTTTTTTTTTTTTACTGCATCTATCTACACTCTGTTCATCCAGTTGCACAACACCCTTTTAAAAAAAAAATCTTTATTTTATTTTTATAATAGTTCATTTACTCTGCATTAATAGTAAATAGAGATCTTTGTTTCCACTCAGTGAAAAACAGAACACAAAGGTAATAGGATAACTTATTCCAATATCCTGAAAAACCATCATTATGAAGAAGTGTGGTTTTCCTTGACCATTCAGCATGCTGGCCATGTAAGAAGTCCCTAAGAACTGCTGAAAAGCAGGTAGCACTGAAGTATGGCAGGAATACACATCCCAGGAAACATTCATGAACCATAAAACTATCATACTTTATTAAATGCTTATATTAGGCCTTCACTCTGTCTGTACTAAACTCTAGTTTTATATCTTTAAATTAGATGTATTTAATTCTTAATGCTTTTTCTACGTTGTTCCACTTTTGAGAACGAATGTAACATACTATTTTGCAACAAATAAAGCCTAAAGTATGAATCCAAAAGTATATTCCTGGATTTTTGTGATTTCTGCACGCTCTTCATTTGGCTTTGTCTGTCTCTCTTTTCTGCTTGTCTTTTCTGTCTTATGCTCTTTGATTCATTTAGCCGTATAGTTCGATCACTACAGATTGCTACTAGGTACTGAGTTGGACCCTTCTAATATTAATATTAATATGCAAGGTCCTGTTGAACAAAGTTTTTCTGGCTGTTTCAGCTTTCTTTGGATGTTAGGATTTATGGACATCATGTTTCACAGCATGCACCAGATTTGCCTTTCATTAGTTACCGTGACTTCCTGAAGTTCTTTCTGCTTTCTTCTGGCCTTCTAATCAGTTTTTCATTCTGTGGCAGCAAGAGCATAATCATTTGACCCTTTAACTATGCAAGCAGCATTTCTACAAAATTAGAATAACTTTTAGAATTTCTTGAGCTAAAAATCAAACAGATATCTGGATATACGTCTGAAACTCTGCTAAATGTAGATTTTTCAATTAACTAGTCTCCCAACTCATCTTTTAAAAGCTGACTTCACAGCTGTATGCCAAAATTAAAATGAAGCGAATGCCTGTCCTTTCTAAATACGTACATGGTGATAATTTGAAATTATCTTCCTTGCTCCCTCTCTACTTTGCCCTGGTGAGGCCACATCTGGAATATTGTGTCCAGTTCTGGGCCCCTCAGTTCAAGAAGGACAGGGAACTGCTTGAGAGAGTCCGGCGCATAACCATGAAAATGATTAAGGGAGTGGAACATCTTCCTTAGGAGGAGGGACTGAGGGAGCTGAGGCTCTTTAGCTTGGAGAGGAGGAAACTGAGAGGTGACCTCATTCATGTTTATAAATATATAAAGTGTGAGTGTCGAGGATGAAGCCAGCCTCTTCTCGGCAATGCCCAATGACAGGACAAGGGGCAATGGGTGGAAGCTGAGGCATAGGAAGTTCCATGGAAACAAGAGAAAAAATTATTTCACTGGAACAGGCTGCCCAGGGCGGGTGTGGATTCTCCTTCTCTGGAGATATTCAAGCCCCGCCTGAATGAGTCCCTGTGTGATCTGGTATAGGTGATCCTGCTTTGGCAGCAGGGTTGGACTAGATGATCTCTTGAGGTCCCTTCCAGCCCCTGATATTCTGTGGTTCTGTGATTTACCACAATGACAATGAATGGATCTGAGTTGCACAATTAAGTAACTTTTATTGGGAGCTATCATTTGAAGTAGATAAAGAATAAATGAGCATGGTGAATGAATTTGCTTTGCATTTCTTCAGGTTGTAACTAAATCCCTATGAAAGTAGTTGCCGGTTAAGAATTTTATAGTCTATAATTTTATCTACTGTAACTGATTATAAGTGACAAAGATCAACTGAGAGACCTCCCAGACAGTGAGATCCAGATTTTGAACATTTTCTTGGCAGCTCCCTGTTTAGCTAAAGAAGAAGATGCCTACCTACTTTTCATACTCTGAATATTGTTCATATGGAGTTTTGGCCAATGTTGTGATTTTTTAAATTTTATTTTACAGAAATTTTTCATTTTCATTGATAGTCAGTACTGGTTTATAAAACTTCCAGGTGGTGTACCTACTAAGAATATGAAAGCTGATCCTTTCAAGTGATCATCTCTACAGCAGACTAGGTCATAGAAGACTCAATTTTAAAAAGTGATTCTTTTTTTTTTTTTCAAAATAATGCAATTTTTAATATGATTTTCATTAATGTATCCTTTAATATGGAACTATATTAAATTGGAACTGGGTATCACTTAAAGAGCTCTAGTTTAAATAATGATAAAAGAGTTCATACAATTAGATCATTTTAAGGTGAGGTTCTCTGTTGGTTTTTTTTTGCACTAGCTGCTTTCTGCAAGAACTTTCCTTGTAAATTCAGTAGTCGTCATCACTATAATGATAAAAAATACATATATGTTTGATTCCTTTAGATCACAAATATGATGTTACTTTTATCTTTCAAATCTATCTGTCACATCAATTGCATGCCATAAACTCATAGCAAGGTGTTGAAATACCTGTGCAGCCCATACAAAAATAAATTGTAAGTTACGTTGGTAACACACTCTAATTTTTTCTACCAAATTGATCACAATGTATAAACAATATTTTTAAAGGAGAAAACAAATTTCCCTTCACTAAATTAAAATAACAGACTTTTTAGAAGGACAAAAACCCCCAAATTAACAAAAAAAATATATTTTTTAAGCAGAAAATAATTAATAGGCAAGATAACAGAAAATTTAGGATTATGTGCTATCAGAAGTAGTTTACATCTCCTTAACTCTGGATTTTAATCCCTGATATATGCGTACTGACAAAGTGAAAGGCATTTCAAAGTTAATGGGAAAGTAACGTTGTATGCTGTTGTCAGGAACCACAAAATGGATGGAAGATGACCACCAAGACCCCATCGTACTCTGACTTTTCACTTTCAGAAAGTTAAGGGGTAATTTTTTTACAGCTTGGAACTCATGTGCTACACAAATGGAGTAAATAAGCATTTCAGTAAGTAAGGATTACAGAGAATCAGAAAAGATGATGCTGCAAACTGTGCCTGAGATTTGAAAGTGTGAGAAAATAATTTAAAACAAAAATCACATGGAAGTAGTCAAATCTTTCAAAAATTTCTATGTTTCTGGATGCTGACAAATGGAAAGATACAAAATATCTCCTGAAAATAAGCTCTTTCAATACCATTTTTTGTCCCTGTTCTGTTTTAAAACGGATTATGTATAGGCAGCCTTAGTCTAGCTGTGCATGTATTTTTATTATGATTTTTTTGGGGAGGGTTGTTTGGTTGGTTATCTGGTTTTGGTTTTTTGTTGTTTTTGTTGTTGTTTGGTTGGTTGGTTTGTTGGTTTTGCTTGTTTGTTGTATTTTAATGTTCTTTAAAAAATTGCTGATGCAGAACAACAAATACTGTCATGTGAATATCCATCAAAAATAGGACTACTCATGAAAAGGGAGTGTAAATTGATATCTCTCAAATGGGATGGTAATAGTAGGAGAGAGTTGCTGGGCCATTTGCTGACAGTATGGACAATAACTGGAAGACAAAAATGTGTTTATTTTGTTTTGTTTTTCTGCAAAGTAGTTTTGCACCATATTGATTATGAAGAAACCCAGAAATTTGAACTTCTTTTAGGAATGCAATAAGCAAAAACTACAGGGAATGGACTAAGAAAAAATTTCACTGAAGTTTCGTAAGTTAGTGCTAACTTACTAAATCTGTTTCTATTTTTCTCCTACTTCAGTTCTCAATGTCTGAGCTGCAGTTCTGAAACTAATTTTATTTCTATAAAATAAGTAATTTTCTGTATGCATATAAAAATAAATAGTGTATTTTGATTGTAAATATTCACATATCTCTATCAGTGATGATATTAAATGAAAGGCATGAATCTAGACATATTCTGAACCAAATAAAGATATAGAATGACCTGGATTTCTTTTACCTAAGAAAACATGGAGAAAGAAAAAGAACTTTGGTATATGTCAATCACCTTCCCTTTTACTCATTTACTTACTGTCTGATAACACTATTATAAGAACATGAAGAGAATAACTTGTAGCAGAATTCACAGTAAATCCCACGTATCTTGAATAAATTGCAAATTTTGAGGTGTACAGGAGTCTTGCAGTAAACTTAATTTCATTTAAGATAATGAGATGCAAGTTTTACATTCACATTACAGTTGACGGGAAGAAATAAATACTTTAAGAACAGACATTCATCTGACCTAGCTGATCTGCTTTGAGATGAGTTAGATCATATGCTAAGATGTGTATCTCATTCAGCAGAATTGTCAAAGGAAGTTTTGCTTATACACAGATATGGATATTAGTCTGTGTTTGGTCAGATACTTAACTCCAGTTTGATCAGATGCTTGCCTTCACATTCCTCACACAATTGCTTCAGAATGTCACCCTGAAAGTTAGCAACTTTATCATAATTTTCTGAAAAAAATACATTCATGCTCAGTGTACTCCATTTGTCTTTCTGCTATCTCATGTTCTTGATTACTTGCCTCTTCTCCCAACTATCTTCTAGAAAACATCCATGGTAGATTCATAGACAAAAATCTTAACTAGTTGTTTTCCAGACTAAATAAATTCCTCTCTTTTAACCAATGGAATTGACTAGCATCATACATGGTATTTCAATGTAATTAACATAATTTCCTTATTTATTAGTTTTACCTCTCTCTTTTAATATAACCTTGTGTCACATTTCCTTTCTGTAGCCTTAGCACACTAGTTTTTCCATTTCATTCTTTTGTAAATCCATGTGTCTGTGCTCAGTTTCCTTACGATGAGCTTGCAGTTTCTGATATTACTCTTTTTAGACAGCAGTCCTGACACTGCAAATTTTCACTGGAAATTCACCCAAATTGCCCCATGCCTGTCTGTGTTTAAGAAGTGTTTGGACAATGCCCTTCATAATGTGATTTAACTTTTGTCATTCCTGAAGTAGTCAGGCAGTCACAGTAGATCCCTTTCAACTGAAGATAATTCTGTTGTTCTGTTCTATTCTATCCTCTCCCCTCTCCCCTTATTCTATTCCATTTCACTTCATTCCCTCTCACTAAATGCCTCAATATTGTATTTAATTCTTTTAAAATGTTGATCACATCTCTCCTATTTATCAAGATATTTTATTAGACTACTCCTAAATGTTTAGCCAGAATTATTAAGGGAATATTACATAATCTCTTCCTTAAAAACATGTGACTTCTGTTTTGTGATGTGTAATACAATGATGTAGCAAGACGTTAAAAATAGCACATGAGGAGTCTTAGGACTAAATGTGTATTCCACTTACTTTTATTCAGGGTGGAGACACTAAGGATAAGAGCAAAAAACTGGGTCTTTAGTGGGGGAGAAGCTAATGGAAAGATCAAAAAGAAAGCTTGTGTTAAAAAGCAACCAACCCAACAATCAAAAAACCCTCAAAAATCTAAGATGGCAAAATTCCTGTAAAGATCTCAGTCAAAGGAACCCCATCACAATAGGCTGGAACATGTTGTATGTGAAATTGCCAACTTACCATTAGGAAGCCAGTGAAGCTGTTATCATATAACTGAGATGAGAAAATACAATACTGCTTTTAAGAGGAAAGAAATGAGCAATCTGAATAAGTGCAGACTCATTGTCGTATGAATCAATGCTCCTGAAAGCTCTGGAAAAACTTTTAAAGGAAAATATAATAAAAGAAACAGAAGAGTGTGGAAAATGGGATGAAATACAGCATACATTTAACTAAGGTGGTTCATATCTGATTAATTTTATATCTTTTTTGATAGTTTTTTTTTTTAGGCAAGGAAAGTGAAGTACCTCTAATCTACCTAGATTCAGGCTCTATGAATAATTTCTTCTTCAGTTCAACCACTCATCTGAAAAAAAAAACAAACCTAATTAGGAACTGGAAGAAAAATAATAACAACAATAATGATTAAAATAAATTGATTTGGGGATAGGGAAATGTAGCAATTTTAGTAGCTAAATATATCCTTTTCTACAATACATCCTAAAATAACAAACTTTAGAAAAGCAAGAGAAATTTTACTATTAATGATCCAATACTTAAAAGCAAGACAATAGTATGTCGACCAAGAAAGAATCAAACATGTATTAAAAATTCCTTATAAGGAAATATTAAAATTAATTTTCTTGAAGTTAAGCAAAATAAATTTTAAATCTACAATATGTACAAATTAAAACAATAGCATAACTAAAAATACATGAATTGGGAGAAGCCTTTGGGAGAAAACCTACAAGAGAAGGAGAACACAGAAATCCTATTAATGGGAATAGTAAATTATTAACTTAGTGGAAGTATCAGATGTTTCGAAACAATTTTTAAAGCATCACATACCTCAGCTAATCCACTTGGGATAATGCTTAACTGATCCTAAGGGTCTACTTTTATTGAGTTAGAAACAGAAGACAGATATATCCTTACAAATCCCATAATCAAGGTGCCAGTGGACATTATCTTGAAGACAGAAAACACAACCAGATGGGTTAGTTGCTAATTTTACAAGGTGTCTTAGTCTCCGTATCAATATTCTTATTTAAAGTGATATTTAAGAAAGGAGCATTTCATTACAGTCAAAAAGAAATAAGGATAATTCTTGTTCATTGTTTTATTAACATTAAAAATATTTGTAAAATATTTCTGCCATTGTTTTGGCACATATGCAAAGAAATTCATTAGCTAGAAAAGTATACCTGGATCAGTCAGGATTTATTGTGGATATGCAAATTGCTGATAATAAAATCAAGGTGTTCATGATTTAAGTTACAATTCATGATTTGAGTTAAGGTTTCCATGATGACAACATCTGATATGTTGTATGTAAACAATTTTACAATATAAAGTCTTAGAGCAATTACAGATAGTTCTGATTTGTATTTCTGTAAAACACTTGAAAAAATGAAAAATACAGAGTGCATTACCCTTGAGCTCTTTGCAGAAAAATAATTTTAAAATGAGAAATCAATTTTCATGAGCATGTACTAGACCATGTACTATGGTCTAGTCTTTTTGGTAGTCACCTAAAGAACTGTTAAATCCAACATTCATTTTCCTGAGACAACACCACTCAAATCCTTTTCAAGATGGAAAGCTCAGTTCCCTACATGTAAGGTAATTCTTGTTGCTTTCATCCTGAAATAAATAATATTTTTTTAAAGTTGATTTTGATTCCCCAGAATGCTCAGATACTGTCATAGTCAGATGAATGCCTTCCAACTCACACTGCTCTAAGTGAAACACATGCCAGAAAGAACATGTACCTTGCAGTTCACTAGCACCTATAAAGTTTGGCATTAGCTGCTGTTGTAATTTTGTTAGAGTTACTTTCTGGTAATATTTACTAAAGAGGGAGCAATCTGTTCGCTTTTAAACCCATTATGAATTCATTATTCTTTGGGTTTTTTTCGGGAGGCATGTTTATTTTAAATCTGAAACTGTAAGATGCTTTCTTATCAGAATGATCATTTTCTCACACAGAGGAAGTAATTTTTCATATGGCTATTTGCTGGAACAAAAGTTGAACTGTTTTTTGAACTTTAGTGCTTTCATCAAATTTAGCAGGCAAATCGTTGAGCTTCCCATTAACAAGAGGTTTGTAACAGTGCCAAATAATGATAAAACTAAGGGAATCCATTACGATGTAAGAGGCCAAAGATAAACTTCTAAACATTTTTTATTTACACTGCACCTTGAATGTATGCCAACAATCCAGCCAGAGAAAAGAGAAAGTACAGTCTGTACCACTATCAGTAAAGACTTGGGTGATGAATGGATTGAGAGCAGGACTCCTTGATACTGGCCGATGAAAAATTAGATACGAACCAGCACTGCGTGCCTGCAGCCCAGAAAGCCAATCATATCCTGGACTGCACAAAAAGAAGCATGACCACCAGGATGAGGAAGGGGGTTATCTTACCTCTACTCTGCTCTCATGAGACCTGAAGTACTCCATCCAGTTTTGGGGTTCCCAGTACAAGACAGACATGGAGTGGTTACAGACTTGGGCTGTGAAAACGATCAGAGGTCTGGAACATCTGTCCTATGAAGAAAGGCTAGGATAGTTGAAGTAGTTTTGTTGAAGTTGTTCCTGATCTGGATTCAATGGTCCTGCTCTGGCAGGGGGATTGGACTTTATGATCTCTGGAGGTCCCTTCCAATCCCTAACAGCCTGTGTGTGACCTGTGTTCATCTTGGAGAAGGGAAGGCTCCAAGGATACCCTACCCTTTTGTATAAGCCTTTTATATAAAAAGGGCTTATAAGAAAGATGGACACTTTCTACCAGGGCCTGTGGTAACAGAACAAAGTGTAACAGTCCTAAAATTAAAAAAAAAACATAGGTTTAGATAGAAAGAGGATAGATGCAATTTGATATATGGAAGAAATTTTTATTATGAGATTGGTGAGACATAGGAACAGCTTGCCTAGAGAAGTTGCAGATGTCCATTTCCTTGATGAGTTCAAGATCTGTTTAGATGAGATTTTAGCACTCTGGAAAATCAAAGGTGTCCATGGCAGTGGGGTTACACTCAGTAGTCTTTCAAGATATTTTCCAGTCCAATCCATTCTATAATTCTCTAAGTTTATTCTAGTCCTTGGACTTTCTAGAATTGCATGTATGAGATTCTGAAGAATGACACAAAAGAAATATATATATAAAACAAATGAACATTGTGGAAAGCTATACAAGACATATATCATGATGAAGAAAACTTCAAAAAAGATTAACAATATGTACCTGAAATGTTTCTATTCCTAATAAGATGCCATGAATTGGAATCTTAAACCATTTAAAATTGTAGCTTCAGGTCTTTACCGAACAGAAACTGCCAAGTTTAAGATGCTGTATGAACCTTAGATGGATTTGGTTTTTTTCCAAAATTACCTTCTCTTCAGGGACCTCAATAGAAACCCATTCAGCACATAAGTGAGTACTAAAGGGCAAAGATGCAAAGTTACATAAGCAATGGAATTATGCAACTAATGTCATAGTGCCACATATAGACATCCCAGAAGTAATGTAATACAATACACTGTATTGGTACCAATTTTTTGAGGGATAAAGTAGAAGTTTGTTAGAACAAGGAGAATCCTAAACTGTTCTAAAGATGACAATCACAGAAACATTCAGGTTGGAAAAGACCTGATAAGTCCCAAGACGGCAGAACTGCCCTGCACTGTGCCCGTGGGCACCTTGGCCACAGCAAGGCTTGAGGTGCCCAGACTGCTGCCTGCCCCAAACCAGCTCCAACCCAGGCCTGGCAGGGCAGGAGGGGTGGAAGCAGGTGAAGAACCAAGACAGAATGAAATACAATTGTTTTTTTGCAGACACATAAAAACATGAAATAAGACTCTGTACAACAGTAAATGTTCTCGAAAATTTAGACTTAAAATTTCTGTCGTCTCTGTAACAAAATATATACAGGCTGCCTGATAAAATGAAAATGAAATTTTATCACAACATGAAATTCACCTGTAAAGACTGATGCTTCAGAACCCTGCCTAAATGCAAACAAACAAACAAACAAATAAACAAACAAACAAATAACAACAACTTTATTGGCTACCAGAAGGGATAATACAGGGATATTTTGGAATTATAATGCATTACTATTTGGAGTAGGTATGGGATCTTGAATTGCAGAGCATTGGGCTATTATTAGAGATCAAGATGAGAATAATGGAGGCAAGTGAAGAGACAAGTTTCATTCATGCATCTATCAGAGACAAGACTATTATCTGCCTAGGGGAAGTTTACAGCACTAAGCAGAAAGTTCTTCATGGAGAGAGTTGTTAGAACCTGGAATGTGCTGCCCAGGGAGGTGGTGGGGTCACCATCCCTGGAGGTGTTCAAGAGGGGATTGGACGTGGCACTTGGTGGCATGGGTTAGTAGTCATGAGGTCTTGGGTGACAGGTTGGACTTTGATGATCCTTGAGGTCTTTTCCGACCTTATTAATTCTGTGATTCGGTGACCAGTAAATTCTGCCCATTTCAGCTTTCAGCTCAGTTCATCAGCATATACTGTCATTACTGGAGTATCCTATCTCTGCACTGGAATACAGCTGGAGTATGGCTGAACAGTTAGTTGAGGACACTGAGATGCAAACACAAAGTATTGCTTGTCATCTGAGCCTTTGAAGATTTTATTTTGAGAAAGACAAGCACAGCAGCTATGATAGAATCATTTTAGGCAGCCTGGTAGTGATCCTAACTGGAAGACCATTGTGCACTGAAGAAATAATTATTACGCAACAGATTACCTGAGAAGGTGCAGATTTTTGTTGCACCATGTTGTTTTGAGATGGGTGTACAGCTTGGTCCTCAGGGTTGTGTTGCACTGTGCATGTCCCTTGGCTGTAGTGTGCACTTAACCAGTAATAGTTATGAAGTCTGTAGGAAGTTACCATTTTCCCCAGCAATCACACCACCTGTGTTCCCTTGTATTTATGTTAAAGTGAAGTGGTATGTTGTCATGTGAACATCCTTTTTGTTGACACTTGAAATGATTAATAGAATTGTTCTTTTCTAAGATCACTAAAGACCAAAATGTCATCAAACAGACAGGATCTGGATTATATGATGTTCCTTGACTGGAGGTCTGTCTGATGATACACAGTTGTTTCCTACACCTGAAGGCATGCAATGTTATACATACTATTCTCTCAGTGTTAGATTCCATAAATGGTATTTTAAGCAATATCTTTCTGAACCTGAGTGATCTTTTCACTTAGTGCCATGGTCTAGTTGATTGCTTAGGGCTGGGTGATAGGTTGGACTAGATGATCTTGGAGGTCTCTTCCAATCTGGTTGATTCTATGATTCTATGATCATAATGAACACCAGATCTAGTGCCTTGAAGGAGTGTGCTACAAATCCCAGGGTAGATAAATTAGACATTTAAGACATCTGATAGCATTTGTTCCCTTGCTACATGTGACGAATGTTCCTTCAGTATCTGAAACCAGCACATAGCACTACATTCAACTTTGCTTTGTGGTAGCATCTTCCAGAAAAAAGGATACCACCTCTTCCAGTTCAGAGAAACTACAGTTCAACAACCTTTCTGTCCTGTGCTGTGTTAGGAGGTGATAAGTGTTGATCAGAACACACATATTCATGAAATAGCTGGCCATTGTCAGATGAAAAGGGACAATTATCTACATTTTTTTTTAAGTATAACAGCAGAAATATAATTCCTATCCATAAGTAATAAATAGAAATGCTATTTGTTTCTTCTTTCAGTTTAAATGACATGCTAACCATTTTGATTAATCTAGTGCTAAAAGTCACATGGCATTATTTTATTAAACAGCATTTCATATCAGTCTTAATAGCTCCAATCAAACATCACTTAATGTTTGCCCTTGGAGTGTTCACTTCTTGTGTTATTTGCATAAACAAATCATGTAATGCACCTCTCTGATGCAAATCTCATTGATTAATATTGTACATTTGTCTTGCACCAAAGGACTTCATGGGTTAAAGATCCATTAACTAGAAGAACAAGTGCAGAGAATGGGACTGTACCGAGTCTTCAGTCATGTGAAGTTCCCCACAGTGACAATCATCATAACTCCACTGAAAGCAATGGAGATAAACTGACTTTAATCTACACCTTAATTCCATCAGTTCTGTCTGGAAAATGAAGAGCTGGACATTTTATTGGTAATAGTGGGTCTTGTAGGTTCCTTCATCCTTTATGACTTTGTCAAGGTTCCTAATTTTTTTTATTTGAACTCCTTTGTCTTCAAGATACAATGTGCAAATCTGCCCATTGAAATAAACTTAATCTAGACAACATTTTCTTTAAAATGCTTATTCAAGACTGGTTTCATTATGCAACAACATAATATTTGCCATATTTAGTAATCCTAATAAATTACTGATTGTTCCCTTTCTACTAAATCTGAACATCCACTAATAATTAAGGTTTTGAGAATGGATAGAAAGTTGCAGGAAATAAATGAACACATTTTAAAATAACTACGTTTAATCTTTCCCTATACTAACCAGGCAACTTTAATAGGTCTATGATAAAACCTCAGCCAACCAGAGAGACCACACCACATTTAATAAGGCTGAAATTAAATTCTGTCCTTAATTATTTACTTTTTGTTTGGAAATAAAATAAGAATTCCATTTAATCTAAAAAAAAAAAAAAATCCTTTGAGGAGTTTCACAAAGAAACATTGGACACATCTGCAACTCCTTAAACATCTGTCTTGAACTATCAAATACCATTACAAAGTCAAAGTCATCACTAATTTGTATCCTAGCACTTCTAGAGCTTAAAGTCTCTTACCACTGAGCCTTACACTTTTAAAACCCAGGAAAGAGTCCAAGTTTACCACATATTGACATTTAAGCACAGAGCTCTCTCTAAATTGGTGGACACATTCTGACAAAAAGGTAACAAAGACAAAATATAGTAACAAATCACCTAGAAGATTAGGAAGCCAAGGATACATATTCATAATGTTTCCTACCCAATATGGGATTAGAAGGTAGCTTCACCATATTCTTGCTCATACAGAAAGACTTAATTTCATCACAAGGTAACAAAGAAGACATTCTATAGAATATTTTATATCTGAAATAGTCTTTAGGAGATTAGAGACTTTCAGGACTAAG
Source organism: Indicator indicator (assembly GCF_027791375.1). Lineage (NCBI taxonomy): Eukaryota > Metazoa > Chordata > Aves > Piciformes > Indicatoridae > Indicator > Indicator indicator. Next base: position 10,058,538 of record NC_072011.1, on the reverse strand, counting down.
ACTTGGGGCCTGAATATCATGCACTGCTAGGATACAAACATATCTTCAATTTATTGATAACACTTTTTATGTGTGAGGCTTGTCAGGAGCCTCATTTTGCAACTGGCAGTCCAAGTTGGCAGGGTGAAAAATGCTGCAATACAGAATGCAGTTAACTTACTGGACTCTCAAAAATCCATTGTTAACAAATGTACTCTTTCTTTAAGGAATGTTAGCAAAGCTGAAATTAATTCTGGATTGTAGCCCCTACACCTTCTTCCACCTCACAAACAAGCAGACCAGGCAAGTTAATCCTGGATTCTGCAGGTCTTAGTCAACGAACTGCCTTAGACAGGATTTAAGCTTCAATTTCCTGCTCAGCAGCACCTTTGACCTTAGAAAATAAGGTCATATTATTGTGCCTTAGTTCATTTTTTGTAAAATAGATTTCCAAGAAAAGTTGGGATCTGCTGATAAAGCACATTACAGAAAATATAGCTTCCCCCTAAATCCAATATTTTTCAACAATATTACCCAAGATGCTTCTTGGTTTCTCTTTGGCTTTTTCTTCTTCTGTTTCTTTTCTTTTCTTCTTTTTTTTTGGGGGGGGGGGGGGGGGTGGGGGTGGGGGGGATTTGTTTGTTTTCTTATTTGTTTTGGTTGATTGGTTTTGGGTTTTTTTGTTTGTTTTATTTTTGATGAGGGAAGGGCACATAGGATGCTTTTATACTTTGCTTAAAGACTTTTCTTTTTTTTTCTTTTCTTCTCTTTTCTTTCCTTTCCTTTTCTTTTCTTTTCTTTTCTTTTCTTTTCTTTTCTTTTCTTTTCTTTTCTTTTCTTTTCCTTTCCTTTCCTTTCCTTTCCTTTCCTTTCCTTTCCTTTCCTTTCCTTTTCTTTTCTTTTCTTTTCTTTTCTTTTCTTTTCTTTTCTTTTCTTTTCTTTTCTTTTCTTTTCTTTTCTTTTCTTTTCTTTTCTTTTCTTTTCTTTTCTTTTCTTTTCTTTTCTTTTCTTTTCTTTTCTTTCCTTTCCTTTTCTTCTTTTTTAGGGGGGGGAGGGATTTGTTTGTTTTCTTATTTGTTCTGGTTGGTTGGTTTTGGTTTTTTAGTTTGTTTTATTTTTGATGAGGGAAGGGCACATAGGATGCTTTTATGCTTTGCTTAAAGACATAATATATTTTCATCTGTTGCTATATGATTATTGTTATTATGGCTTATTATTTTTGCCATGTGCCAGTTTCTGGGACCATTATATGAGAAGATTCACCTCAAAGAAACAAAGAAATCAGAAAAATTTTACTCTGACTAATTTAAGAGAAAAAAAAATACTCAAGCCAGAAAGCAAAAAATATCATATTGCTACTTGAAGAGTGTGTCATGGATATCTCTAAAAGTCCAACAGATTCTGGGCTAATAGGCAGAAATAAAAACAAACAAGCCCCCAACAGTATGTATGAAGTTTCTGGGAAAAGAATGAGATGCAGCAGCAGAAGACTTTAATGTTACAAACCACACATATCAACAACTAGGATACAACAGATGGAGCATGAACAGCACTGTGAAAATTGCAGAAATACTGCTACTTTCTAGTCAAATTGTTTCAATTCCATAGCCAAGTTAGTATTTTGCTAAATCCTGAGAAATAATCAGAGTACACAAGAGTGACTTGTCATCATTAATGGTAAATACATTACACAGAATAAGAAAATATTTACATGTTACAGCACGTTGAGAATCTGTCCAAAGTAGAGAGATTTAGTGGCAAGAGCACTGTGATAAACTGGCATCCAGTGGCTTCTTTTGAAATAGCTTGAAAAAAAAAAAACCAATAATATAATGTTATTTGCTATATATTTAGTATAAACCATAATTGCAATTTAAAGAACTCCTCTACTGTTCTGTAAGGTTTCATTATTCTTATAGTTCTTATAAATGTGTAATTTACTGCATCACCTGCTGCACAGAGGCCTTTGTTTAGTTACACAGCTTTCAACTCTATCTAAGGAGTAAAATTTATTTCTACAGACAGTGGAAGAAATTGTGATGTATAAGCTCTTCTTTAACAGTTTCAGTCATCAGAGATGTTACCACTGCTCTGTGCCCTAACAGTCAGAGATTTCAATCCTAAACAGCACTGTGAAATCACTCTAATAAGGGTCACCTTGTCCTAAGAGAACTGGTGTTTAATTAAGCAACAAGAAGGATTCTTTAATTTATTTTGTGAAGCAGTTTACCCACTCTATGAGCAGTAGTAAGAGCACAAATGATTTTCAGAGAAAGCTGCTTTAGAGGAAAACAAAACCAGTTTTATTAACTGTTTTAACTTCTCACATGTTTTATAAAGATAGATTTTTAATTATTTCTTTTAATAAAAATTGAGGTTTCATTTTTGATTCCTTGTTTACTTAGATGTTTTTTTTCCCCAGAGAAAATGCTATGTATTTCACTGATCAAGTTTCACATGTTTTGGAAATTCAATGAATGACAGTTTTTTAAGACAAGTTTTTAAGGCATTTGTTGTTGTTGTTGGAGCTTTTCAGAAAACTATTATTTTTCCTTACAAGGCTGAAATTCCTTGTCTTTCACTGTGCATAAATTGTCTTGGGTATTGTACAAATGGCATTCTTATTCCCCTACCTCCTAAGATTTCGTGGCCCTTCTCTGTTGTCTCTGCTTTAAGGTAAAGACTAGGTTGTATCCTATCAGAGATCCTATTAGAGATCAGGTAAGTGAAGATCAGTTCCATGACTTTCTGATGAACCTGATAGTGTTCAAGTCCATGGGACCTGGCAGGATACAGTGGAACAGGTTGCACAGGGAGGTGGTAGAAGCCTCATCCCTGGAAGTTTTTAAGGCCAGGCTGGATGGGGCTCTGTGCAACCTGGTCTAGTGTGAGGTGTCCCTGCCTATGGCAGGTGGATTGGAATGAGATAATCTTGAAGTCCCTTCCAAGCATGACAATTCTATGATTCTATAATCTATAAAGAAATCATAGATTGTGATAAAGTTACCTTCTATTTACACAATAGCACTTTAAAAATATCCCAAACAAGAAAGAATCAGCACACAAAAATGTGACGACTATTATCACACCTTTAGTTGATAATGAACATATTAACGGTCAAATCATCAACGCTTGTTAAATTACCTTTTTTCATTAAACAATCATTTTGAAGTGAAAATTTTATCAGGCCAGCATGCTGCAAGCTGGTTACTATCTGAGTTCTAATCTAGCTACATGAAACCCTGAAAAATCTTGGGTTGCTCTTGAAGGAGTTAAGTACAAAAATACAGTTTGCTGAAGCTAGTTGAACTGTTTCAGTCAAGGGTATGCCATATATTTTGCAGAAAATGTTAAAAGTCAGATGTTCCATTAGTTTATCACAGTATCACAGTATATCAGAGGTTGGAAGGGACCTCAAGAGATCATCAGGTCCAACCTCCCTGCCAGAGCAGGATCACTTAGGGTAGTCTGCACAGGAATGCATCCAGGTGGGTTTTAAAAGTCTCCAGAGAAGGAAACGCCACAACCCCCTTGGGCAGCCTGTTCCAGTGCTCTGTAACCCTCACTGGAAAGAAGTTTCTCCTCATCTTGAGGTGAAATCTTCTGTGTTCAAGTTTGAATCCATTGTTCCTTGTTTTATCACTGTAAACCACCCAAAAGAGCCTGGCCCCCTCCACTTGACACCCACCCTTCAGATATTTATAGGCATTGATGAGATCCCTTCTCAGTTTTCTCAAGACTAAACAGCCCCAGGGGTCTCAGTCTCTCTTCATAGGGGAGATGCTCAAGTCCCCTAATCATCCTCATCGCTATGTTCCCCTCTGTTTTCAACTCAATGTTGAGCTTATTCCCACAAATTTGAAAACTTTCTCACGGTTTGAAAAATTCACCTGCAGCTTGCTTAACATATTAAGTAGTCACAAATTCCTGGACTGTGGAGAAATTCAGTTTCAGACATCTTTGTTACCAGCAAGAAGTCTTTTTTTTGTCCATGTCTATGCAATATAATTTCTCTCAAGGGCAGCTGGGGTGAAAATAAGTATGATTCTAACACTAGAAAGTGAAAACTCTGTGTAAATATTAGGTCCAGACACTCATAAATGGCAAGCATTTCATCATGTAATTCTAACATGAAAACCAAAGTACATTCATAATTCTTCCTGAAGCATGGTTACAGATGCAAACCATCTGGAACATATTTTACATAGAAACAAATACAGTGTCACATAGTGAAAACCTGATTTGTAAAGTATTTCAAATACTAGCTCAGGAACTGAGGCTTTGGGTCAAATCCTTTCTTTGCCGTGGATTGTCTTTGTGACCTGTGGCATAACACACAAAATCTGGGTATCAGAAAATGACTTAACATGACTAAGTTCTAAGTTGTGATCTCAAGGCCACCTGATTGTGGAAGCACTTATACTCTACAGATGTCATTGTTTTCAACTTTGAAGTTTGTAAAAGCCCCATGACAGCATAGTGGCTGAGGTCAACACATCCTGCACAGCTCAGCCCATTGCTTAATCTTGTTATGTTCATGGTTACAAGTTGTTCTGTTTAGCTTGGCAAGGATCCAGAAACTAGATGCCCCTCTCCCTAAATCCTCTGGAGAATGCACTCGAGGTGTTCCTAATAGCTACCTAGGATCCTCATGTAAAGTGACACCAATCATTAGTTTCTTTAAAAATATAGCAAATAAAACAGATGGGATATATTCCTGTCCTCCAGCAGCTTCCCTGTAAACATACTGGTGTACAGAGGCAGAGTCTTCTTAACTATCTTTATTGGTGTATTGGGAGTCAGCTGCAAGGGAGCTGAATCATATTTAAGAGACGTTTAGCTTTCTTCTGACTACAGAGTACAGCAACTAGTGAAAATTTATAAAACCATCACAAGCTACATTAACCTGGGTATGAAGGATCCCATTCTTATGACTTCCCGAGCAACACATCAGCATTTTGGTTTTCATTCTGCAATGCCTGGCTTCTCCAGGCACAGCTTGTAAAGTCAGCACAGCTCTCTGAGTGGTTGCAATTTGTTCCAGCTGCAAGGCCCATCATTGACAACCAACTAGAAGTCTGCTGTGTGGACATGAGACCAAAGCTCCTAGGTGTGCATTGGTGGTACAAGGTTTGTCATATGTCCTAAGTAAAGTATTACAGAGGCAAAAAGATGCAACACACTTCAGCCTGGTTGTTGGTATTAGGTTAATGTAACCTGGGTGCATCCCAAGTTTTAAGAGCTGATTATGATCACTTTCATACATAGCCTGAGTCATGTTTTTAATTAACTTATCAAAAGAGCGGTTCAGGTGAATTAATAAATTCCAGGAAGCTTTCTTCTTTCAATTTCCAACCCAAGGGCAAGTCTCAATTGTCAAAGCAGGCAACACTCTTTTATCTATAAAATATCCAAATGTGCTTATTCACACCCTAGAAAAACTGGCTTTTATAATCCACTTTGTTTTAATGTTACCCTGCTTTAGCAGGGGGTGTGGACTAGATGATCTCCAGAGCTCACTTTCCAACACCTACCATTCTGTGATTCTGTCTGATTCTGTGAATGTTCCATATTATTTTATTTTATCCTCAGTTTTACCATTCACATGCAACAGCTATTGAGATTTGTGCTTTGTATGAAATATTTAATAGAATTTTTTAGTTACAGGCCGTATAGGTTCTGCAAGTGGCAGATAGTAAAATGGAAAAAAAAAAAAAAAACAAAAAAACAAAACCCAACATTTGTTTAAAAGTCAAAATAGCCAACAAAAGAACAGATTACCTTTCTACACTAATTTGGCACACCTATATGCATTATATCAAGCGGGAACAACAAAGAAATTGTACTGTAAAACGATTGGGGAAAAAAAATAAAGGAAGACTATGATGTTAAGGTTCAAATACAGAAAAAGTGTCATTGGAGTCATAAGCAATGTTATAAATCAAACCTTTCCTATGTCTGTTTTTCAGAAAATGTCTAGCATTAACTGCATAGGAAGCTGCAAAAAATTATTTCCTTATTGAAGCTATTGTCTGCTGTAAACACCCCTAGGTCTTCAGATTTTAATAAGGACAATGTCAACTGGAAATTGTTGGTTACTGCTCATTAACTCATGTTTCTGCTTAAGGATGCAAAATTCTTAAGACAGCATTCAGCAGGCAATTTTTGTGTTTTTTAAAACTTGGACCTGCAGCAAAGTGTACAATTCCTTATTTTATGTTTTCTAGAATATGAAATAAATGTTTAAATAATAAGATTACTGAATATTGTTTCTAGCTGCACAAATATGATTTTTTTTCCTAATTTTAATGTAAGGGCTGTAAAGTTCTTTTCAGAAGTAAGACTTTTGATATACGCTCATTTGGAAATATTAAACTATAATTACTAAGTCTAAAGTTGCATCACCAATGTTCCTTGGATATCTTTTCTTCCTCAAAATAACCCACTAACCTTGCAGTTTTTGATGGTACGGATGGGAGTTGCCTGGTTAACCTTCTTTAGCTCAAGCTCACCTCTTAGTTTGAAGCAATGAATACCCTGGAAACCCTCTTTTCTTCCAAACAGACTGTGAGGAGAATAAAATAAAATATATTTCTCCTATTTTTATAACAGAATTTGGTGATGAAATATCTTGCTTTTCACCACATTTATTGATTTACAGTTTTGCAATATCAAAAATTAGCATTTTAAGGAGGGCAAATGCCATAAACCAAGTTTAAAGTATTGAATTTTGAAATGCTTTTCAGCAGAGCAAAAGGTGTAAATGCAGCCATATAGAATGCCATTTGAGGTTAATGACAAATTAAATTGTATCCCCATTTTTGGAGAAAGCTTTTGTCAAGAAATGTATTATCATAAGTTTGAAATCCATGCTCTGTGACAGCTGCTGACTGGTAATGAGATTTAATGAGCTGTCCCTTTATTAGAAAAAATAACATTTGAAGAAGTAACCTTTGAGAATCTTAAGAGCATGGAAGCAAACACATCTTTATCCAAAGCTGATAAATGCATGCTGGTATCAATAGCATTTCAACTCAAAAGCAAACCTCCACTACTCAAATCAAATGTGAAAACAATACAAAATTGGGTTTTGCACACTGAATCAAGATTTACATATACTTCCTTGTGGGTTTTTTTGTGACAGAGTCATGCTTTTACTATTTTAAAACTATCAACATTTAAGCAAATGTAATGCTCTAGGAAACTCACCAGATTATGTTAATCTAATTGAAACCTAGAGATTAAAATGTACTGTAAATATTTTTATATTCTGATATAAATTAAATATATGTATTAATGTGAACAAGGATTTTGTATAGAAATCTGGATTTGAGGTTTTCTATCAGTTCCAATACTATTTCAGAAGGCAGTGCTGTCAGAAACCAAGGACTAAAGGCCAGAGAGTAATGACATTGACTTCAGTGTTAATGAAAAGTTACTACATACTGATTCAATGGGTTAATGTTCATCCAAATATGACATAACGATATCAAAACCATGCTGCAGTTTGGTTTAGCATTCATAGTGCTTTTCCAATTTTTAATTGCAAGTGAACAAGTTTTCTGATATTTAATCTTTCATTCAACAGTGTATTACATAAAAATGTATATCTATATATACATATATATGTTGCTGATACTATTGTAAATTCTCTGTTGTTGGATCTGATAATAAACGTGAGTTGTTATTATCTAGAGCCACATGGGCTTGGAAAATTATTCCACTGCCATAAATAACTTAGTTTTCAAGACACATAGTGCATTGTTTACCTACATTTAGTCTCTGTGATGGCTGAGTAAATATGTAATCTGGATAAAAAAAAAAACCAAAAAACTAAAAAAGTACATAAAGTATATTATGTAAAGCAGCTGGCAAACAGGAGGAGTTCCAAAGCAAACAGACTGATTTTTAAAAAAATCTCTCTGTATATATAGAAAGATCTGTGTTGCAGCCACTGGTAGCTGCTGGATGCATGCAGAGTGCATGATTCCTTAGCAAACCAATGCCTTAGCACACTGCATAGAGCAAAATACTAACATTCCATGTGTGCCAAGAACAACATCCTCACATGGGCACCCTTGCATTGGAACATGCTGCAGAAGCCACCTCCCTGATATGCTGGCGCCTCTTATTGGGAAGAGGTTTTAGCTTATAGATGTGGTTGGGTTTTACTGGTTAAGGGATCGATAACAAAGAGTAGAAAAACAGCCACTCTGAGCAGTAGGCATTTCATTTAGGGCTTCTCAAGCACCTTTGGTTAGGGACTTGGGTTAGGGCTACTAGGGACTTCTGCTTCTGTTAGTTAGCTACTTCTGGCTAGGGCTTCGGTGTAGGGATGCTGCAAGGGATATGCTCAGGATTTCTGTGAGGTGCTTCATCTGGTAAGGGCTTCTGGGACTTCTGTAACTGAGACTCTAAGACTCTGTAATGCTAGGGATTCTACTATGCAGCAATAAAGAACTTCCAGGAGGATTTCTGACATTCTCTGCTCTCTGCATTCTGGAATCTCGTTGCTATACAGCAGCGGGGTTTGTACCTTCATTTGTCACCCAGTGGCCCCCAAAATGGGGGAGAAAAACAACAGATCTGTATTATCTATAATGCATTTTCTACCAGCAGGTAGGAAAGCACTCATTACAATTGATATTCATTTACATAAGTGTGGATACTCACAACTATGTTAGTCACATTAAGAGAAATCTATATTAAAAAGGATAAGGGTGTACATTTTTATATTTGCTTTACTACTTTCAATTACAGGTAAAATATGTTTATATGTATATCATGGTAGGTATAAGAAAAATAATAGGTACAGGATTTTATTGAACTGATGTTCTGAAGATAAAATGGCAAGGAGGTTTCCCCACTAGGTTTAAAGTCTTTGATTACTAAGCAGAGGAAACTATTGGTGATAAATGAACCAGAGAAGGAAGTTTCATCAGTGAAAGAGAAACATACAGAGAAGTATGAGAAGATTAATCAAATGTTTTGTACAAAGGAAGCAGAAAGTAAATTGTATTTTCCAGTGAACAGAAAAGAAAACAAAACATATTGAAAACCAAACATAATGTTCTATGTTACCAGAGAAAAAAAAAAAAACTTCACACAGATTAGCCTATAATCTTCATTACTTCCTTCTTGTATAGTTAGCTTCACTGATCCAAACTAGTTATGAGAAGCTGCAGTTTTCATTCCAAGGCGTATTCATATATACCCACGTTTCACACGAAGGAGTTAGTATTAAAAAAGCACAGGAGGAAAGCATCGGTGCCTACTTAATTGCAAGGAGGCCACAGGTTTTTTAAGTACCAGTCTGTCTTTTACATCTAGAAGAGATAATTACAAAATACTGTCCTCTGTGGATGTTTCCAAAGCACATCCCTGGATCACATAACAAGCCTTACCCAAATTTTCTGTATCTGTACCCAAGAACTATTTCCTTTAGTATTCACCACTTCCTTTACTTATGCACAGCTAGCTGAGTGAAAGCAATGATTTATGTCCCTGTGGTCTATTACTAGGTTTTAATACACCAAGAACATATTGAAGTTAACTATATGAACAGCTGTCTGTTCTTTTAAACTAGGCAACAAAATATGGAGATGTTATCACAAAACTAAAAGACTCCTGTACATGTTGTCTATTTAATCAGATCCCTATTTCACTACATGTAGCAGGAGTAAAGTTATTTTTTAACTGACCATAGCTTCTATATATGGCTCACCAAAAACACTGTGCAGTGGAATGACCAGAAACAAAAATTAGGAATGGAAATATGAGTTACATTATTTTTAACAAGATGTCATTTGAAACAGTAGTTGAAAAAAGGTTCTATATACCCCTAAATAGCTGAATTTAAGCATTGTATCTGAATTCGCAAGTTCTACAGGCAAGATTAAGTTTTTCTTCTTTCTTCATAAGACTAGTCATTGATATTGACTACACTTTGACCTGAATCAAGTACTGGAAGCTTTCATCTTTGCACTAGAGACTCCACACAGTGTAATCTTCTTTATGTCACAGTATCACAGTATATCAGAGGTTGGAAGGGACCTCAAGAGATCATCAGGTCCTATTCCCCAGCCAGAGGAGGATCACTTTAGGGTAGTCTGCACAGGAACACATCCAGGTGGGTTTTGAATGTCTCCAGAGAAGGAGACTCCACAGCCCCCCCCCCCCAGGAAGCTTGTTCCAGTGCTCTGTCACCCTCACTGGAAGAAGTTTCTCCTCAGGTTGAGGTGAAATCTTCTATGTTCTAGTTTGAACACACTGTTCCTTGTCTTACCACTGTGAACCACTGAAAAGAGCCTGGCCCCCTCCACTTGACACCCACCCCGCAGATACTTATAGACATTGATTAGATCCCCTCTCAGTTTTCTCTTCTCAAGACTGAATAATCCCAGGGATCTCAGTCTCCCTTCATAGGGGAGATGTTCAAGTCCCCTAATCATCCTCGTGGCTCATGTCCAATGAGTATTTAAATATAAATATAGTATGAACAAGATGCTGGACATGAGCAGTGTGAGCTTGCAGCCCAGAAGGCCAATCACATCCTGGGCTGCATCAAAAGATTCATTACCATCAGATCCAGAGAGGTGATTCTGCCACTTTGCTCTGATGAGACCTCACCTAGAGTACTGCATAGAGTTCTGGAGACCTCAATATAAGAAGGACATGGTCCTGATGGAGCAGGTCCAGAGGAGGGCCACAAATGAATTAATTACTCGCAGCTGGTTTTACCCACACAGGGAATGCTGCTGCTGTCATGTTAGCTATGAAGCTTTAGGGCGCTCTCGTACGGCGCTGGCACAGCAGATTGCTGGCAAGGAGGGTTTGCCATGTTGTCCCAGGCTGATCTGGCTTCAGCGGACAGTGGGCAGTTAATGATGTTTCGCGTGACAGGCGCTTGCTTGGTGTCTGGGTAAACTGAGACACAGCATGATTCTAGTGGTAAGGAGAAGCAGGCTAGGTGGATCCAGCTTCTAGGCTCATGGCTTCTCTAGCTTGCTGTGTATGGGTTCATGGTTTTATCCCAGGCTCTGGACCACATCCTCGAGGCAGGGCAGGGGAACTGGAGGCAGCAAAGCTTAAGCAAGGTTTGAAGCAAGGCTTAATGAGCACCGTGAAGGCGACTATCAAGTGAGCCTCTATATATACCCAGCCAAAGATTGATTGGTCCAATGGGGCACCTGAAGCTAACGTGTAGCTGCTCAATGGAAAGACCTTCTGCCAAGTTATAACCATAAAAGGCAGAAACAAAGGCCTTGTTTCTGGGGGAGCAGTGGTCAGCTTACATGCTCCTATCCCAGGTAAACAACTTGTTTACCAGACATGCAGGGGTCCTGTCCCCTCTGTTCTTTTTCCCACGTTGCCCTCTCTTTCTGTAAGAAGAAGGGGAGAGAGAGGGACCATGTCTAGACATCTTAAGGCCTGTCTGGGTTTGTACTGGGCCATGGCTCTATTGTAACAGATGCCCGTGCTCATTGTAGGGGGGGTTGGACGAGATGACCATTGGAGGTCCCTTCCAACCCAGACTATTCTGTGATTCTATGATTCTATATATTTGCTTAAACCAGGTGCTCAGTCTAATATTTTTTACTCTTTTCATCTTTTGCCTACATGACAACCTGTGATATTTTGTTGATTAAAGCAAATTTGATGGGATTTGGCTTTTACATTAATTTAGAACCTTTGATTACTCCTATGCAGAGCAGGAATACTGCAGGTATTTACTAGATTTTTAACAAAAGGTCTCATTATGTATGAAATAATTCAGCAAACATCTTAAAAGTGTAGCAAGTTGATCATACTGGAACAGCTCTTTGCTTGGTTTAAATTGACTTCAATGACTTCAGTATTGCCACATGGACCTGTATCAGATGAGTACTGGCCTGTAACTGAAGAAATATAAGAAAAACTATAGCATCAGGAACTTAATGAAGATAGCGAACACTGTACATGCCAAATGATCCATCTAGAGAGCAAAGAGTGAGAGCTGTGGAGGTCTGACAACTTAAAAATAAAAGAAATAAATCATAAAATTACTTAAGATTTAAAATTTATTTTTATTTCAAAATAGTGACCAATTGCCTCTTTGCAATTGTCTTTCTGAATGATCAACTCCCCCGCCTCGATGAAGATAGATTTCTGTTATTTAGCATGGGACATCTAGTCTGCTATCCAGTCATATAAAATATATCTTTGTTACTGCTTGCCTTCTGGTAGGGTTTCAACATGAATGTTATCTAATTCCTTGTGTCATGTCCTCCTGTGGTTAAGTGAACAAATGCCTTACGTACTGATTGAGAGTAATAGGGAAAGTTCTTGGTGCACAAACTCCATAGGTCGGGAGTGAATTCCCAGCTAAAATGAATAAAGCAAACTTTCAAATTCTTTGTGTGTTTTATATTTACTATAGAGAATGTATTCCATCCCTACTCTTCCACGTGTAACTTTCTCATCATATAATCATGATTGCTTACATTAACTGAGGACAGAAACTACAGTTACCTAAATCCTTTGTAAGTGTTTAGAAGACATTCTCTGCAACACACAGACTAAAGATAAACACTTCTACAGAAAAACTGTGGGGTAAGGAAAAAAGGATAGGCTTTTTGCGTGTAAGGAAATTCAAAACACTAAATTTCTAAACACCTAACCCTATTCTAACAGACTTTAAAATGTTTCTACTCCCTGTCAAATTGAAACAGAGACTTTCATTTCTAATACGGGGATGGAATGGAAAGAGTAATTCAACTGACAGAGCCCTTGAATAGGAATGGGGAGCCTGATGGATGAGGAAAGAAGAAATGAGATCAGTCTGCAACAATGAGAGAGATTTAAAAAAAAAAGGAAATGTCTATATGTAGCTGAATACTTTTTCAGTGAGAGTTTCACACCTTATATTCAATAAAAATAGAAAGAATAACTGACCACTAAAGGTATATATGTATATGAAAAAAAGAGCTTTATCACAATTGGAAAATCATAATGTGAACTATCTCACACAACCAAAATTTCTATTTTCATTCCAAAAACATATACTAAAAAATATTGCAAATCCAGTAAAATCCCTTTTGGTGTTTTAAATCAATTTGTTAAGTTTCTAAAGGTACAGTATACTTAAAGAGCAGCATAATAAAGTTGCTGTTTCATGGCAAAGTGAGGTTTTTAAAAGTATGCAAGACTGAAAAAATAATTGAAACACCAAAGGAAACATGTAGGTAAATGGAAAATGTGATAGAATTTCACATTGTACTATCAAAGGTAATTGTAGCAAACCAGATGCTATCTTTTCCAATAAGTCATTTTTTTAGTCAAGGAAAATACAGATTTAATCTACATACACTGCAATATATATTAAAAAAAAAAAAAAGTGGTTACACCTGGAAGCTTTTTATTTTAGCTGAAGAAAATGGACATTATTTCCACAATTATAAGATGTAAGGAACTACTAAAGAAAATAGATGTGCTGAAAATCAAACTATGTGGCTGAAAGGAAGCTATTCTTAGAGTGATTCACGTATTGGTCTTAAAAATCATAACTTCTGAATTTGCAGCTCTGCTATGAGAAATTAGATGGTGATAATAGCAGCTAGTGATGCACAGTTTGGAGACTCCTTCAGGAAATTTGGGATATTATGACAAGCATTCAGGAACAGGATGAATGGGATGACTATAAATTTCTGCAATAGGATGAGAGTTTATAAAACCTGTGTGCACTCATCTGTCATGAAGCATTTATGAGCTCAAAGTAATATAGTTATAATGGCTACAAAGGTATATTCAACAGAGAAAGGGAAACATCGATGTCATTATATCAAATATTGTGAGACTTCATCTGAAAAAAAGGGTACAATGCCTAGCCAAAAAATGAAAGGCCGAGGGAGGGTAGAAATAAGTTTTCTTAAAGTACATGGGATACATACACAATGACAAAAATATTTTTTAACTATTAGATGATGTTGGCAGAGAAATAAATGGGGGAAACAATCCTTTCTATTAACATATTAAGAACAAATTCAAGATTTTTCTTCTATTGCTGTGTTCATAACTCCCTGTTGTATCATTTTTCTGCTACCCATCTGAGTACTGTAACCACCAAAATATAGAATATGGATCTCTTAAACTCAAGTACAATGAGTGTAATTATTTAAATAATGTCAAACTTATTGTCTAAGAATCTATGAATGAACCACATTATTTTTATGGTCAAGCAATCTATTAGCAAGCCTAAAGCTTAAATTGAAGCTCAGACTCTCTCTGTTCTGTGATTGAAGGTGGCCCATATGTCAGATGAAAGTTATTTTGGAGCCTGTCTAGCTTGCTGTACTTCATTCAAAACAAAAATCTAAACCAAAACACCTTTCATAGGTCATAACTGTCTGTGTTCACAGAAAAGGTTATTTTCAATGATTCAAAAGTTTTAGACCAAAGCCATCAAAGTCTCAGTCTTTAAAACAGCATTTAAAATGCATTTGAAAAAGTAGAGCAAGAGCTTTCAACTGTAATACAAAGGGATGTGGTTGTAGAGCATTTCATAATTTGAGAAGGACTAGCCTGGAAAGGCAATACATTTCTCTGAATATGTGGACTCTGAACATCTGCAGAACTGAGGAATACAGTTTTTATTTTGTATTTGTATTGCCCTTATCATCATATGTCTGTTCCCCAAATGATTAAGAAATAAATTAGTAAGTCACCAGTGTCATCTTTCCTGTGGTACTAAATTCAGTACAAAAATGAGATTGTGCACTTGTGTCATAACAATTACTGATTTTTTACTTATAAGATGTGAGACATTAAACACAATATTCATGATATCCAGTGTAAAACCTACCTTCTACTTAATACCAACAATGGTTTGTAAATGGAACAATTACTGAAATACTAAGGGTGGCCTGAAGCACACAGCACAACAACAATGGCAAAGATGAACCTGAAGTCTGCACCCTCGTGATGAGGTCAGTTTATCATCTTCTCTAGAGCATGTAATCAGATTAAGATGCTCCTCAATCAGTCATATTTTTTTATCCTGTGCTAGGTCACCTGGATTCCTTTATGTGCCTTTTCCCCACCCATCCACACCTTTAAAGCATAGTTGTAGATTAGACAATCTGTCTTTAAAACTGCCAAATCACTCCAAAAGGTGTGCTTAGCTTATTGATAGAGCCTAACTTTGTTAATGGCAGGACCCTAGTAAAATAGCTTCAACTAGCCATATAATTTAGGTGATTATTTTTTTCTTTTTTTTCTTTTAGTGTCCTGATTATTAAGCTCCTGAAGTGAGGACTCTTGTTCCTAGATGTGACCTACTAGATATGAAGTACTCCAAGAATATAAATAATGAGATTAGGAAAAAAAGCACACAGCTGTACTTTGAATGCGAACTGTATTATATATGACTGAATGAGTGCTATCTAGAACAGCTCCATAGCTTATTTCTCTTTATTACTCTTAGTTAGTAGTCATATTTATCTTTATTCCTCTTAGTTAGTAGTCATATTTCTCTCTATGCCTCTTAGTTAGTAGTCATAAGCCTCTGTCTTCAGCAAGCATGGTTTACCTGATGTTGTGGTGTTAGATCATAGGCTGGACTTGATGATCTCAAAGGTGTTTTCCAGCCTCAATAATTCTGTGATTCTGTAATACATCTTTAGATATGCTATGTCTTCTGAACAGCAAGTCACATAGTGGAAGGGGAAAAAAAAGATGCCTCCAAAGAAAAAATGTAGACCTTTGTGATTTCTTTGTACTTCTATATTTCTGTATATCAGTAATATGATCTTCAGCCTTGGAATTTTTTTTCTTTCCTTTACTTTTTTCCTTAAGAGATGGAAATGACGATCACTTCAATCTAGCTATGAAATTATTTCACTACTAGAAATATTACTTTAGATCATTCTTATTTCACTGTATGCTTTTTTTGCTAAATGATATGACTGCAATAAACTTTAAGCATATTCTCTGAACATAAAGTCATTCTTCTCTTTATAAAACAAAGACCTAATCAGGCTGGATTTGTTTCAACAGAGTTATATATTTGCTTAAACCTGACTTGGAAGATTTTAAAGATAACAATTAACTTTTATTCTTAAAACAATTTACGTGAGATTTTGGGATTGCTCATGCCAATGAGATTAAAAGTCTATTAATTTGTTTCATTTTCAAGAAACTGACATCAAACCAAAGAAGAGTGAACAATATATCTATATTCTGATGATAATATATGGTCAGAAATAAAGACAGTTTGATAACTTCTGCTTGGTTTTAATGTCTCATCGCTCTCCATTTTTATTATTTATTTTTCTGTCAGTGTTGATCATTCATACAAATATTCACATGCATGTAGGACAGCAATTAAACATTAAGTTAGCCAGAGTCTGATCAAAGTAATGTCTCATTTTTCATTTTCTTTTGCCTTTTTGAATTATATTTTTTCCCCTAAATATAGTCAGAAGACATCTGTATTCAAAATATCCTGGAAAATTATTCTTATTAGCAGTCAAAGTAGAAATACAAGGAAACAATACAAAATTAAAAAAAAAAAAGGAAATGAAAGTTAGTTTATGCAATGTTTTGTATAACCACACCATGAGTTACATTAAAAACAAAAAAAAAAAGAATTAGAGGGCTAATGTAATCAGTCAAGTATATCCATGTAGTAAATGTATTTCAAGCCCATAATATGTAGTTATTTTGTTTACAGATTTTAAAATATTGATAAAGCACTAGCTTTACTCCAGTTCTCTCAAACTTCTCATGTGTCCAGGACTTACTGAAAATCAACAGTATTGATCCATAAAACCCCTTGCTCAGCTCTTCAAATAGTTTTAGATTCAAGTTATTAATCCTGTTTCTTTGAAATATCTAACTTTATAAGTTGCTATTAAACATTTTCCTCAACTACTGTTGGAATGGAAAGTATTTCATGCATTATTATATTAAAAGACTGAAAGACATATTTATTAAACTTTTATTTTTTGCATCATTGTCGAAAAGCCTGACATTTCCTCTTCAGAATAAATATTACAGGATTCACTTTTTTTCCTGCTATACTTACCTTTAATTTTTTTATAATTAATCCAAGGTTCTGCCTTTTTTTTTTTCCCCTTTGGTGTCTCTCACAGGTATTCTACAAGCTTTAGTTGTTAAATTACTCATCACTTAACCTCTTTTCCTGATTTGTTTTTTAATTAGAATACTCCTTATTTATATTCTTTAGCTGGATTCACTACTTAGCTGTGCTATTTTCAGAACTAGTTTGTTTTGGTTTTGTTTTTTTTTTTTACTGATGTACTTTTAAATTCTGTCTTTCTCACTTTCTTACCTTCTGTTTTCATTTGTACTATCCTTGTTCCATTGATCCTGTAAGGAAACATTTTCTCTATTCCCAAATTGCACTGCCAGTAAATTGCAGGTGAAAAAAAAAAAAAGGCAACCTTGAGGCAATGAAAAAAAAAAAGGAAAAAGGAACAATTTTTCCTTGCCAAAGTGTAATTTGGTATTACCAATAGTGCAAAAATCCTGAGAATGGGAATATTATTAGACATCTGGAGCAGTTAAAGAAACTTCATCCCCTTTAACTTCCTGTCCTTAGGCATGTTTGCTATAATTAACTCTCTCCACTAGGGCAGTTAACTAAGAATTCTCAGTAAATTTTACTATAATGCAACATCTTTTGAGATCCAGAAGAGTAGGTAAAAAAATAATTTCCTAAAGCTATGTTCCACAGATAGCTGTTTTCTCATTATCTCCTTTCCTTTACTTTCTGTTTGGTGCTGTATCTATCTTTGATGGAGGTGAGAATTTACAGGCTGTAGTTTCCTGGGAATCCACAGCATTGATGTTCTTCTTTTGCTGGTGATGAATACGGCTCCTTCCTTCAGTGAGTTCTCTGTATCACTTTTAACACGATAGACTATGCTGTATATCGATGCTCTATACCTTTAAAACACAACCCATGGACCATGCCATGCTGCACAGTAGGACAGAAGGAATCTGGAGATCTTCTCCTGAAAGGACATGTGACTAGATGGGAAAATGGACACTTGGAGCTTACTGGCCACTAATTCAAAGGCTGAAAAGAATGAAATCAATGCAAGTTCCAAACTGGAAATGTAGCATAAAAGATAGTCATGCAGATAAATGTCTCATCCTTATCCTGCAGTTGGATTTCTCTTTACCTCTTGGTAATAAAAAGAAGTGTTTCTGGCAAAATCACGCAGTCCAAATTTTAGAAGACATAAGCAGCATAATTCTACTTAATGCAATTTAACCTGCATTGATTGAGACACTGGAACGGGTTGCCCAGGGAGGTGGTGGAAGCCCCATCCCGGGAGGTTTTTAAGGCCAGGCTGGATGTGGCTCTGGGCAACCTGGTCTGGTGGGAGGTGTCCCTGCCCATGGCAGGGGGGTTGGAACTAGATGATCCTTAAGGCCCCTTCCAACCCTAACAATTCTATGATTTGTACTTAATCTAGTATCTAATAGATACCCAGTATCTAATGAAGTGTAAAAACTTATAAAACAGAGATACAAGAGGAATATCTGCATTTTTTTCCTCTGTAGCTGAAGCAGTGTAACATCAGTACTTTGAATAAATGTCACAAATCCAGGTTACTGTGAAGAAAAAGAAATACAAAGGTAGCAGATATATCTCTTTGCTTTCTCTCTATATCCATTCCAGAATGGCAGAAATAGTTTTCTCCCAAATCCTGCCAGCTGTGGGGAATAGTGGTGCTGGAGAAAGCCAACATACCTAGACTGCTGGCTCTTCTCTGCTTTGTAACAATGTGGCAACAATATCAGGGTTATCTATAAAAAGATCAACGAAAAACAAAAGATTGTTTGCCAGTGGTAGTTCTCAGTGAACCTTTGTACTTTTCATCCTCTTCTTTCCAAGGTCTTTAAAAAATTAATAAATAAATTTGATGTACTATATGTATAAGAGATATTAGTACTCAGTCTTAAATACATGACTTCTAACTTTACAGAAGAGTCTCAGGGTAGTTCAGTATTCCTTTTTAATTTTTTCCTGATGAGAATTACGAGCAATACATATATGAAGTAAATCATAAGTGAAATGTAAACCCAAATAAATTACTGATACATGGTTTAGCTTTTGTCAAACAGGACCCTACCTATGCTACGTCTGCTCATGCCAGTGGAACGGACGAAATCGCTCATGAAACAAGGTCATAGTTAATGCATATCAAGCAGGGAGACTCAAGTCTTTTCAAAAGACTCTGTTTCTGTGAAATAAAATCTTCCAGATGACAGGTGTAATCTATATTTCAGGTATTTTTTAATGTTGTGTGTGTACAGTTTATATATAGCTTACTTAAGGTAGGGTGAAATTGATCTCAAGGTATACAATCTATTCTTTTGGTTTCTATTACATTCCTTTCCCCCCTCTCTTTCTTAAGTCAGATTTTTCCTGACATATTCTTTCAAAGCACTTGCTTGTGCACTGCCACACTTACCACATCTCTCCCTTGTGTGTATCAAATGCAATGTGGTACTGCCCACGTTGTCTGTATATCCAGACAAAATGTCATGCTGCTGCTGCCACACAGCCTGTCACCTGTGCTTAAGTACTTCCTTATCATGGTGTTCACCTCTGACTGCATCTTGGCAGCTGCCAAATCAGTCTTACAGAAACTATGACAAGAACTGTAATATTGAGCAAAATTTGTAAGGCATACCAAGGACACCAAAAAACAAAACAAAACCAAAACCAAAAAAAGTTGTAGCATGTTTGCTTTTTCAGGAACAAAAAAGAATAAGCTAGCTAAGTATGAGAGCCACAGGAAACATAACACTAAAAACAATTGCCTTGAAGTAAGATGCAGCTAAATGACCACATCAGATAAAGAGGGCACCTGAAGCAATACTAAACAGGAACTTATGAGCACAAATCCAAATTTTTACCCTTGTTTAAGCCATAGACTGGTTATAGCCTTGACTCTCTTGACAATCCTTTATCAGATTAAGCATGAGAGAAGCAGAACATGAACTAGTGGCTTGGTGTTTAGGAATGTTATTCCGGGGGGGAAGAAATATTCTGTAACATGGTGATATTTTATTTCATTTTGTTCTGATCTTGTCTTAATAGATTTTAATTAATAAACATTGCCAAAACCAAACAAAACCACATACGCATACAACAAACTTTCAAAAAGCTTCCCCCTCGAAAATTCTAGAACTGTGTTTTTTGTCTTAAGCTCATGCTGTTCTATAACTAATGCAAACATGTTTGAGTTAAACACCTACTGAGCTTACTGGACCTTGAATAGAAATTATCGAAATTATCGAAACAAGTGCATTTTGCCTTACTCAGGCAATTTTCAAGTACTTCAAGCTTTTAGTGCATCAGTTCTTCTATAAAGTAAAATATATATTACACATGTTGAGAGGGAGGTGAGATTTCTAAAGCAGCATCCAATTCTCTTAAATTACACATCTGCTATGTGTAAAGTGAGATTCACCAGGCTAGATCACAGTATCACAGTACATTAGAGGTTGGAAGGGATCTCAAGAAGTCATTGAGTCAAACCTTCCTGCCAAAGCAGGATCACTTAGGGTAGTCCACACAGGAATGCATCTGGGTGGGTTTTGAAAGTCTCCAGAGAAAGAGACTCCACAACCTCCCTGGGCAGCCTGTTCCAGTGTTCCATCACCCTCACCTCATGTTGAGGTGAAATCTTCTATGTTCAAGCTTGAACCTGTTGTTCCTTGTCTTAGTGCGCACCACAGAAGAGATGTTGGTGTCTGCAGTGTTTACATCTGAGTTTATCACAGAATCACAGAATTATTGATGCTAGAAAAGACTTCTGAGATCATCCAGTCCAGCCTCTGACCTAGCACCACGACATCAGCTAAACCATGCCACCAAGTGCCACATCAAATCTTTTCTTGAAGTCTCTACCACCTCCCTGGGCAGTCCATTCTAGTGCTTAATAAGCCCTTCTGTGAGCAAGTGCTTCCTAATATTTCACCTAAACCTCTCCTGGAACAGCTTCACACCATGGCCTCTTGTCCTGTCACTAGTTGCCTGGGAGAAGAGCCTGACCCCCACCCAACTACAACTTCCTTTCAACTACTTGTAGAGAGTGATGAGGTCCCCTCTGTCTCCTCTTTCTCCAGGCTGAACAACCCCAGCTCCTTCAGCCTTTCCTCACCAGACCTTCCCTCCATCCTGGATTGCCTTGATCAATGGAGAGACGATGACCATTTCAGTCTGTAATTAATCTGACCTGGTTTAGATATCTGCCTTATGATGCTATAAATTGTTTCCATTTCTCTGCAGCTGCTTCTATGTGAGAAGAGACAGAGTCTCAGTGGTGAAGTGCCGTAGGTGACTATATCCTCCATTGTTCCCTCACTTTCATCTAATAGTGAGGCCTGCTGAAAGGAGATTAAGCAATTTAATTGGGCAGATATGATCTCTCTCCTGAGGGTCTGACTTTCACATAGGGAAGGTCCCTACTTAATTTAGGAACAAAAATTATGAAGTTTAGATGCAAGGGAGATGTCTTGGGTAAATAAACTGACAAATTTTACTTCTGGTTCCTGTCTGAATAGCTGAAATATGAGCCCCAGGGGCTTAAAAATGCTTGTTTATCCCTTCCCAGCCAGACCTGCAATACAGTATCATCAACAGCTGATTAAAAGAAGAAGGGGGGTAAAAAAAAAGGAAAAAAAAAAAAAAAGAGACCAAATCAACTTCAGATGGATTTGTATTTTGTTAAGTTTTCTGATTAAAGGCTCATCTCCACACACATAAAGGATCCCAGAGGAAAAGGAGCAGCCAAGGGAGTATGTCCCCCAGATCAGCTTCTCCCAGAAGCATGCCAGCCCTAGGGTTTGTGGGTGAGACACATCACCATCGGTCAGTGGAGAACCTATCCTACCTACAGTCTGAGAGTGGATACCGTCTGTAGAGGAAGAGGACTTAATGTGGGATGCAGGGGGAACGTTTTGGGATTGTACAAGATTAGAGGAGGAACCACAGCAAGGAAAGGGAACAATATGAGTGTTTTGTGGAGAAACAGGAATGGGAAAATAGGAAGATAAAGAGATAAAAAAGGTCAAATGCCTCTTATCAAGCTGTTGGTAAATATGCTTGTCTGGCCATACACTATGCCTGATCACCTCAGTCAGTCCAGTATTCTCAATAAACTAAAGGTCTGGCTCTTTTTCTGAGTAAGGGGTTTTGTTTTCAGAGTGCATGAGTGTATGTGGAACAGCCAGGATTTGGAACTGCAGATTGTAAGGACAAGGTATCTCAGGTGCCAGGAATTTGAGAGACTGAAGTGATGCATGTTGGCAGGTGATCACTAGCTAACACCCAGCTGGACTACCTGTATGACAGAGGCTGGGGAGCCAAGTTTTGGAGAAGCTGTACAGATGAGACTGGCATGAGAGTTGGACCCTGGAGGGTCTAGCAGATACAAACCCGCAACTGGAGTGACTGTGCTCTGGTAGTAAAACTTATTCACATGTGTGTGTCTTTACTGGGAAGCCAGAAGATTCAGGAGCCAGCTCCTGGATAGGCTGAGTATCTGTGTCGGTGTGAGCTGAAATTCCCCCCCACCGACAATAACCAGGCTAGCTCAGTCTGGAAGCAAATGAAAAGCTGTATTTACAAGCAGATGAAATGCAATGAATATGTACAAATATACAAAATTCACAACATTTACAAATATATACAATCAACAGAAAAGCACAACCGATCTCCCTTTGCTTCCCCCCAAGGGGACCCTCCCAAAGGGGCCTCCCTCTCCCAGGAGCTTCCCCCCCAGACCCCCCTGGACAGAGAAGCAGAGTTTAGTTAGAGCAGAAAGTTGTTAACTTAGCTGCCAAGGTCAGTCGTGTTATCTTCAGCCAGAAGAGAAGAAGAAACAGCAACCAGACAGCCCAGCAACTGCCCCCACTGCAGAACGCAGAACGTGCCGAATGCCTACTTTGTTTTGGGTAATAGTTCTTAAATATTTCTATCTATCCAATGGAAGTGTTTAGAACAATCGTTATTTTGCTTTCTTACACCCAATAGTGACTTATTTACATTCTTTCACTTTCTCTGTTCTGAACTTTGCAAGGAAAAATTAAAAAGACAGTTTCAAACCACCACAGTATCTAAAGCCATCTAGGTCATAGGGTATGTACAAATTGCTCACTAATAGACCTTCATCCTGAGCTGCCAGAGTTGGAAACAGGACTAAACTGTCTGCACTACTTGTAACTGTGTGAGAGTTTCTGTCTGTGTTAATTCATGTGGCCAGCCATGTGAGATGTATATGTGTATTTTGGACGTACACAGGTGTGCTTATAAAAGTGCCCATGTGTGTTTATAAATGTGGAAGTGCACATGTGTGCTTATAAAAGCTATGTGACCATCTGACCTAGACCTAGGAACATGGGTCTGTGGCACCCACTCCTCTCTCAGGCTACTGAATTCAGCAACTTGGAGTGAATTTTTCTATGTATATTGTTTCTGTGTATTATTGAACTGAATGCTATAAACAGTTACAAACTTACAGAGAAATGTAAGGGGCAATTTCAGTTCTTTGGTTCAGATGAGAATTCCTCTTATATGTGAGACAATTTTCTCAAGTATCAAAACTCAAGAGGTGCCTTCTGTTTTTTATAATTTTGTTCAAAAGCTGCAATCTCTGCAAGACACATGAAATGGGGGAAATGAATTTTGTACTCCATTTTCAGTGAAATAACTTTTGGTATTGGATGAAGTTGTGGACAGCCACTTCTTCAGTCTCTGCTTTGCTGGCCCTAAGCGTAGAATATCTGTGTAAACATTAAGTGAGTCGTAGAATTTTCAGGTTTGAAATCAAAGCCAGGGAAACTACCTTGTGGAATGGAAAAATTGTGCAGAGAGAGGATTTTTAGTATGAAGTTAAAAAACATCCACACCTACTTACCATTTGAAATTACAGCAAGCTATATCCCCGAGGCTTTCTGAAATGAGAAGTCTTATTTCTCTGACTATACATCTTAGCTTTTATGCCACATCCAAAATAATTAGGATTTTGCACAATATGCTACTCAAGTTGGCTGTTACAGTTATTTCCACAAAAGAGTAAGCAAACAGAACAATAATTTCCATATCTTCCTTTCAGAAAAATCAGCTCTAGTTTTTTTTGTGGGAGATGTTCTTTTCTTGCATTGTGTGCTATACGATGAGACTGATAATGACTATTAGCATATCACAGTGTCTTTGAAAAATATACCAATTTGAAGTCTTTACTTTTAACCTGCTTTGAGTGAAGACAGAAACGTGCCTGAGACCTTCAATGACATAGTTACTGTATGCTTATCCCGAGTTCTTTCTCACCCCATTCAAAAATATATGCAGTTTATTATTTTGGCACGATGAGAAGGCTGTGAATGCATGAATTAGTAGTTGCTCAACACTTAAAATCATCAAAATGGGCATATTATGCTGAATCCACAGTCCACCTACCTTCCTCCTAACAATGGTAACAAAGGAAGGTTGATACGTGTAATAATTCTCCCTAATGCAAACCGAGGTTTTAGCAGTGTGCAGGGAATTCTAAATTGGGGGTATAATCTTTCCTCTTGATAGCTTTTGTTGGATTTTTTTTTTTCTGTGAATGCATTTTGTTGCTCTCTGAATCCATGCAAACATTTGGCATACACATTTTCTGTTGTCAGTGACTTCCATCGTTTCAGTTTTATGCCATGGCTGGACAGGATCTCTTTCATGAACTTTGGTTTGGAGAATAGAGGATTGCACAAAATGAAAGTAAGTCAAGAACTGATTGGTAGCTGTCAATAAAGTAATTTACAAATGATCTAGTAAGCATGAGCTTTGCACTTTCACTCTGTAACTACACACTGAAGGTTGCCCTTGATAAACACAGTCATCTAAATTTGGCTGTCTTGATTTATATAATCCCACATTACCTTTTATATGAGAATCACAGAGCTAACTAAATAAGTACATATCTTTTGCATAAAAATGACTCTGTATAATTTGACTAAGAATGCACAGACCCTCTGCAGGCAAATCAAGAACAGAACTTAGCATTCCTAAAGCTCAGTCTATGTTTTTGCAATTAAAAATGCAATCCCTTGCTTTTATCACATCTCACTCTTTTTTTTTTTTGGTGTTGGATTTAGTTTAATCAGAGTATTTAATACTCCAATTATTTTGTTGGATATTGAAAGGCAAAGAAGTCCTTGAATGCAAGGACCTGCTGTACAGTTCACATAAACCTGCATTCATTTTTTCTTTCTTAAGGGGAAAAATGGCTTTCATTTCTGGCTGATAGAATTTATCTATGAGGTGTGAAAATCACAAACATATTCATCACAATCCTTCCTTTTCTGGTCCTATTAATAGGTGCACATTCTCACTGTGATTGCATCCTGTTTCTATCAATTTATATACAGGAATGATATGTTCTTTTCTATTAAATATTCCGAGGAAAACATATTTTCAAACTTAGAATCCTTCTTGTAGTATAATGAATCTGTTTTATTACAGTTGAATGCATGCTACAAAATGTCCATTCCTATTATATTGAAATTCTGCACAAAATACTTTTTATTAAAATATAGCATCTACTTGTAAAGCAATATGAACTCTTACAAGGAAAACAAAGAACCGTACACCTGTGACATTGATTTTACATTTGGAGTGGCAAAGATTTTCCATAAAAAGAAAGACTAAAGTGCTAAGGATTAAAAAAGCTATAAGAAAAAAAAAAAAAAAAAAACAAAACCAAAACCAAACAAGCAAACAAACCTCTCTCCATTTCTTCATTTACAACAATAATTAGTATCTTTTAAATAATAGTACTTCACTGCATTTCAATGTACTTTTAACTAGATTCTCATCCTCTTGAATCAAGAAGTTTGACTTCATCTCAGAAGCATATTTGCATATGCCACACAAATCTGCTGGCCTGGAATGGGAGTAAGTTATATGTAATTATCTCTCTCATATCCACTTATTTGAGCCCAGCATGGCCATCCATTGGCAGTGCTATACTTCACAGCAAGTTGCAAAGCTGCACTGTAAGCTGTTTGCTTTCTGATTCTGTTCTATGCTGTTAGACTGCTGCCAGTCAGCTGCACTGCTGATGTACAGTAAAATGGAAGTTATGAAATGCTGTGATAGTTATATGAAATAGACTTTTCTTCCCCCCTCTTTTTTTTTTCCTGGTGAGAGATTATATTTTTCTTTCCCAGTCAAAAAAGAATTTCTGTGGGAACAGTTTATTGGAGATTAATGCATTAAAAAAAATAGCCAAAATCACAACAGCAATAAAAAACAACCCAGAAAAGCTCAATCCTGCTTTCAGATGAGTGTTGCAGGGCTTAAGCAGTGTTCAGCTGTGTTAGTGTGATGGACAGTCGTGTTCCTTTGACAGTACCCCAACTGTGTGATAGTGCTATAGGGACTGCCATCTCTGAGCCATATTTTACTATTATTTGTAATAGGAAGATCAAATATCTGAGGACTGACAAAAATTACTAATGGATTAATCCTCTGAAATATAAGAAGAGTTTCAGCTGCCTGGCAAGCAAGAGGAGGGAAGCTACAGTATTTGCTTTCATAGCACCAGTCAGAAAGAGTAAAAGGAAAACTTAACAGGGTAAACTGATGTCTGCTGATTCCAGGGTTTTAGTAGCCTAGCAAGTGCTGTGCTGAGCAGCACACAGTGGTGGTGGAAGAGTACAGACAAGTGAAATAAACCAGAAAGCCAAAATTGCATGTGGACTGGGGTCTGAGAAAGGCCACCCATCCAAGTTATTCCAGTGAAATGGAATTTAAATGCAACAGTAGTACAAAACAGTCCTCCTTTGCCAAGTAGATATTTTATAAGACTTCAGGACCCTCACTGACCTGAAGAGGCCAGAAATGGTACTCCCAGTCAGTGTGTAAGGACATATAAGCACCTAGATGGAAAAAAGCCAAATAGATTTTGATCTGCATGAACTAAGAAAACATTCTTGAGACTATGCCTAGCCACAATCTCCCAGTGATGCTAGAGTAATAATTTCCTTTCTCTTTTCCCATCTCTGAGTCAGAATTTTGGCATGACATACCAAACTGGGGGTATGGCACAGCACAAACAATCCAAATATATGTCAGTCAAGACCATAAACATCATGGCTGTGTGCAAAAGTCATAGGACCTGTGATGTGTCTATCCTGGTCAGCAGCTAAACTCTCATGCAGCCACTTGCTCAGTCCACTGTCCCTCTCCCACAAAGATGGGGAAAGATAAGAAGAGCAAAAGAAAGAAAAGTTCTGGGTTACAAGACAGTTTTATAAATTAAGGAAAGAGGGAATAAAAAAACCCCAAAAAACAAAAAACACTACAAGAGCTGAAAAGACAATCACTCACCACCCCCCACATGCAGACAAATATCCAGCCAGTTTGCAATCAACAGCCACCTGTGATCAGAAAAATCTTTTATTGCTGAGCATGACACTGTGTGGTACAAAATATCACTTTGGCCAATTCAGATCACCTGTCCCAGCTGTGTTTCCTCCCAGCTTCTTACCCAGCCCCAGCCCACACACTGAAGAGGGGTTGAGTGTGTGTGTGCGTGCAAGGTGAATTAAATGGAATATATAGTGCAAACACTGTTCAGCAGCAGCCAAAACATTGATGTGTTGTTGGCACTCTTACTCACAAATCTAAAACAGCATCACACAGGCTGCTATGAAAAAACTCCATCCCAGCTATATCCAGTGCAGAGTGGTCTAGCATGTCCAGGGATGTCAATGCTGCTCCTTACACTCCTGCCAGCATCTGATCCTGCTGCTCAGGGGTATTTCCAGTTTAAGTATAATGAAAATTCAAGTCCCAGGAAAGGTAGGTGAGCTTGTCAGTCTTTTCTGAGGGGGCAGGCTCTTTGGGCATTATATATGGCCTCTGGTCTTTGAAGAAGCTGACTGAAGATAGTGGTGTGGGAAATAACCTGGCATTGTCTTAAAGTGAAAATTTGTTCCGTTTCACCCTGAATTTTTGCTTCCTGGCACAGGTCAGGATAACTTTACTCAATACCAATTTTCTCATGGACAACCTTGCCAAAACAATGTTATTAACCAGGCTGTTCAGTATTAGTCATATGCTCATTTCCTTCTGTGGGAATATCTGCAAAATTGCCTATGAACCAAATTAGCCCTGGCTTTCCTGGAGAAGGGGAAACACTACAGGCATCCCTGAATATACACACACATGGCTTCATCAGAGTGCTGATGAGGAAAGGGGGGAAGGGAGGTGAGAGAATCATCTCACACAGTAAGTTCACAGTGCAGATGTCTGCCTCCCAGCTGCTTTTGTGGTAAGAAAGGCCCAGAAATGCTCAAGATTAGCACATCACCACATGCATCCGGTACCTAGGGAATTAAAAGACAAACAAAAGGCCCCATGGGCATCTATCAGCTTTGCAGGCAGGCAATTTGTATTCGCTCTCTCCCTATTCCCACGCTATTCTCCCTCCTTCCCTCTGCTCTTCTGGCCCTCTTAATGAAGTAGACAAGACATCTCACAGAGCCACTCTTATGGACCTCAGTCCCAGCCTGCCCTGTCTCAGGGCTATCACTCTTCCCCTGTCTCCTGCAGACTGGGCTGCCAGGAATGGGAGAGTTGGCTTAAAATGAATGTCCACTGACAATACCTGTCTTCTTGCACCATATACACCTCAGGTTTGAGTCTCTCTGTAACATGTCCATTTTCAGAGTATTTCTAGAAGATCAGGAGGATAAAACCTTCATTTTAAATACTTGCCTTAAAAGATTTCTTCCCAGTTTGGTCATGGAGTTTTGTTCCTCGATATCTAGTCATTAACTCCTTTTCTTCCCTGTGTCTATGCAGGTGTGGAAATGAAAGCTGCTTTACCAAATACTTTTAGTGCCATTTCTACTAATAAAGGAAGAAAATGCCCTTGATGGCACATGTCATGTCTCTTTTCTAAGGATCTAAACTTTCACTTTCTATCTGTCAGCACTGAAGACATGCATAGACTTGAAAAAGATTTCTCAAGAATGCTAACAAAGCACAGCAAAGGCAAAAGTTGTGTCATAAAAGATGCTTTTCCCACAAGCAGTGAATACTAACTGGATTTAGGCCTTATTCCTATAAATACTTATGCAAATATTTTAATTCTTCTCATCCACTTAACATCACTCACACATGTAAGAGCATGTAAGATCAGGACCTTACACTATAAACACTCACAGGGAATAAACAGATACTGGGGGGTATCGTTTGCTTGGGGGTTTAATAAAAAAAAAATAATTACTGGGTAGAAAGGAATATACCAAAATAAACATATGCTTTCTTTATCAGGTTAATTTATTTTAATAACAGAAAATTAATGAATGGAGAACCATGTCATTAAGTGTAAGGTGTCCCTGCCCATGGCAGGGGGGTTGGAACTAGATGATCCTTAAGGTCCCTTCCAACCCTGACTGATTCTAAGTGCCACATCCATCTTTCCTTAAATGCCTCCAGGGATAGTGACTCCACCACCTCCCTGGGCAGTCTATTCCAGTGTCTGATTACCCTTTGCATGAAGAAGTGCTTCCTAACATCCAACCTAAACCTCCTCTGGTGCAGCTTCAGGCCATGCCCTCTCATCTTCTCACAAGTTGCCTGGGAGAAGAGCCAGACACCCACTTTACTACAGCTTCCTTTCAGGTAGTTGTAGAGTGTGACAAGGTCCCTGAGTCTCCTCTTCTCCAGGCTAAACAATCTCAGCTCCCTCAGCCTCTCCTCATCAGACTTTCCCTCCAGCCCCCTCACCAGTTTCATTGGTCTCCTCTGGACCTGTTCAAGCACCTTAATATCTTTCTTGAAGTGAGAGGCCCAGAACTGTACACAGTACTCACCAGTGCCTAGTACAGGGATTGAAGCTTTCAAAGGAATACATAGTGCAGGATCTCCACCACTGATTACAAAATGCTTTCTTTCTACAACTGCAGCTAAGCTTCCTCAATTTAAACAGGGCACTATGCAAGTGGTGAAAAACATTGCTGAATCACATCTTCTAGAATTGGAATATTAGGTAATATTAAATATGTAGCTATTCCAGTTTTAATAATAAAAATTATAATTTAAACTCTGACAAAATTTCTAGCACTCTGACTTCACATTTTTCAGGATTGTATCCCTAAGAAAATCTTTACTACAAAATTAGTAGACATTATAAAAAGTCAGTGCTACTGTTCCAACACTGTTTTCACTATAGAGTGAGTAATGACATAAAGGCATTGTTATGGATGTCAGGTTGGAATTGTTATAGTTATTACAAGAGCAGAAAAAAGCATGTTGTACATTCTAACAGATGATGTTCATTTTTTTTTTAGTAAGGAAAATAGCTAATGCTTCACTTTATAGATTATAAAGCACAGTGTAGGGCAAGCAGATATCATGTTCACCTCCTTACAGACAGCAAAACTGAAGAAAGAAGTCTACATCTATATAGCTAAAGTAAAAAGGAACAGGACTTCCAATTATATATTAAAACTCATCCATAAAAACATTATCTATGCTGAAGGACAGGCAGTTTGAAAACCTACCTCACTGTTCAGGAGTCAGCATAGGCTTTGGATGTGATTCTGGAGATCTCATATGTTTTGACAGCTGAGTCAAATAGTATGGGCTATTCTAGTTGGCTTCTTTGGCAGAAGATGATGCTGAGCAGTATTAATTTATTACTGAGCATATAGTCCAAATGATGTTCCCAATGTCATCACCAGACAACCTGTACCAAGTCAAGGAAAGACAATAAAGTGAGGTCTTCTGAATCTTAGCCTGCTGCATTGTCCATGTGAAGGTAACTAATTTTTACTTAAAAATTCTAAGTATTCAGTCTCAGATATTAGGTGAAGAACACATTTTAAACTACATTTTAACCTAACTAAATGTTGTGCTTGTATTACTTAAAAGATATTCACTTTGACCATGGAAAAGCCCAAAGAAAGTTAACAGAGAGTCCAATATCTTAAAAACAGAGTAAATCTTTGACAGAAGGATTGGCTTTTTTTTTTTTTTTTTTTTTTTTTTTTTTTTTTTTTTTTTTTTTTTTTTTTTTTCACCAAAAGGATTTCAATCATCCAGGTTCAATCACTATTAAGTTTTGGCAGAGTTCTTTTGTCCTATATTTATGTTTATCATAGAAATAGGCTCACAGTATCACAGTATATCGGAGGCTGGAAGGGACCTCAAGAGATCATCAGGTCCAACCCCCTGCCAGAGCAGGATCACTTAGGGTAGTCCACACAGGAACACATCCAGGTGGGTTTTGGAAGTCTCCAGAGAAGGAGACTCCACAACCCCCCTGGGCAGCCTGTTCCAGTGCTCTGTCACCCTCACTGGAAAGAAGTTTCTCCTCAGGTTGAGGTGAAATCTTCTGTGTTCTAGTTTGAATCCATTGTGTCTTGTCTTATCACTGTGAACTACCGCAAAGAGCCTGGCCCCCTCCACTTGACACCCACCCCTCACATATTTATAGACATTGATCAGATCCCCTCTCAGTCTTCTCTTCTCCAGACTAAACAGCCCCAGGGCTCTCAGTCTCTCTTCATAGGGCAGATGTTCAAGCCCCCTAATCATCCTCGTGGCTCTCCCTTGGACTTTCTCCAGCAGGTCTCTGTCTCTCTTGAACTGGGGTTCTAAGATCTGGAGAAGTCTGGAGCTGGGCTTGCTTAAATACAAAGTATGGACAGAGGTAGGATTGTCTCCTTGGTTGTTTTTTGTTTGGTTGGTTGGTTGGTTAGTTGGTTGGTTTGGTTTGGGTTTTGTTTGTTTGTTTCATATGTGTATAGAACTATTCAATTACACTGAGTTGATTACAGCAGATGAAGACTTTCTTATACTAACAAATTGTACTGTTGAAATTTTTGCTAAAATGTTTTGCTTGCTTTCCACATAAATAAATGGTACCTACAGTACTATTTGAGTGGAGACTATTTGAGTGCTGATTTTGTTGTTCATGAATACAAAGGCTTAGAGGATTTTTTTTGGTTTTGATCATTAATTGTAAGTGCTTTTGGTGGTGGTGATGCTCTTTCAGTGCTCAGGGCACTAGAATTTTCTTTTGTAGTGGGGGACATGATATTTATTATTTGTATTTATAGAGTTAACAGTGGCTGACTTTGTCATATATATTTTTCTAAGTTTCTCAGGTCTTGAGTCATCAAAATCACTCAGGGAGAGATTTACAGTAAATCAGACCAGACACTGTATTTGCTCTTCCCCTCTAACTGTGTTGTGTAAGTCTTGTTTAAATGTGCTTCTGGAGGTAATTTTAGTGTGAGTATATTTAGCTCCCTTTATTTTTTCAGCGATATTGATAAAAGAAAAGATCCCCCATGTACAATAAACTTACACTTTCTGTACTCACAAGTGAAGTGTAGTTCTTAAAGATGCCCCAGTTGCATTGGTTTGAAAGATATTTTATAACTTTTCTTTTTTTTTTTTAAAAAAAAAGCCCAGAGAGAACCAGACCAAATCTACTAAGACCACGCATTCAGAAATGTTTCAGTCAAATTTTGATTTCATATCCACTAATGTGACTCAGAACTTACAGCTTTAACTTCAGTCAAATGATTCCAGATTTATGCTGGGAAGAAGACAACCAGATTTTAGGTGCCTAACTCAAGGTTGTTTCTTACCTGAGAATATGACAGCTCTAGTTATGGCTTTAAGCATTTTTTGGAAGGCCTGGATAGGAGACAGGAAAGTTCAAGATCAATTTACAGCAGTGACATGTTTTCTTACCCTGTGTTTCACTGAGCAGATGGGAAGAACTGAGGAGGGCATGAAGTTCAGTCATGTCTGGATAAAAGCATTAACTGCAAAATCGTTACAGATCCTCAGCACGTTTTGTAGGCGGCCTTTTTCTTTCATGCTTGATTTTGAAAATGGAAGGATATAATACCACAGGATATAATCTTGAGAAATCTGCTCCTAGTTTTATTTACACGGGCAGGGTGAGTTAAAATAATGCATTTTCAGGGAATAATACTTTCAGGTTATTTTTTCTTACAGTTGTGAATTGATGTGTACAGACAGAAAGGGCTATAGTTCCTCAAGTAAGAGTCAGATGGAATTTGGACACTGTAAGTCATCTTTTCCATCCTTAACACTTCAACTCAGATGACTTCTTGTTCTGGAAGCATTTGAACTGTGAAACTTGGATTTCAGCAGAAGAGTTCACCTAAAGCCTTGCTCCACGTCTGTTCAGGAATGCCATGGTTTTAACAAGGCTAGGCAGCTTTGTACTGCTTTGGGCCAACTTGGATTTTCTTGCCATTCTGCTGGCCTGCAACAAGATTTTTCAGCCATGGTCTTAAGTCTTTTCAAATACTGTTGTGTTTATTTAGTTAAGGTTCACACTATGTGGTACAGGTGTGTTTGAGGGGAGAAAGAAAAAGAATCAATTGGGTGCAGGCTAAATTGTAGGGATTGGAAGGGACCTCCACAGATTGAGTCCAACCACCCTGCCAAAGCAGGATTGCCTAGGGCAGGCCTCACAGGAATGAATCCGGGTGAGTTTTGAAAGTCTCCAGAGAAGAAGACTCCACAGCCTCTTGGGGAAGCCTGTTCCAGCACTCCATCATTGTCAGCATAAAGTGCCTCCTTGTGTTGAGGTGGAACCTCCTATGTTCCATCTTGTACCTGTTGCTTCTTATCCTATCATTGGGCACCACCCAAAAGGGAACATCACCTTCATCCTGACACCCACCCCTCAGATATTTATAGACATTGATAAGATCTCCTATCGGTCTTCTCTTCTTGACACTAAATAGCCACAGTCTCAGTCTTTCTTCATAGGGAGATGTTCAAGTCCCCAGTCATCTTTGTAGCTCTCTGTTGGACTCTCTCCAGCAGATCCCTGTCTCTCTTGAATTGGAGAGCCCCAAACTGGACATCATATTCCAGGTGTGGTCTCACCAGGGCAGAGTAGAGGGAGAGGAGAACCTCCCTAGAATTTTCTTGATGCACACCAGGATGCCATTGACCCTCTTGGCCACAACGACACATTATTGTCCCATGGATAACTTGCTGTCTATTATGACTCCAAGGTCTTTCTCTGTGTGGCTGCTTTCCAGCAGAATGACCCCTAGTTTCTACTGGTGCCTGGTGTTATTCCTCCCCAGATGCAGGACTCTACACTTGTCCTTATTGAACTACATGAGGTTCACCTTCGCCTAACTGTAATCCTTCCAACTGACTCAGGCACCTTTTCCACTTCTCCCAGACTTCCCTCTTCCATTTGAGTTCTTGTGGTAGCTCCTAGCTTACCCATGCAGGTCTCCTGACTCCTCTACTAGATTTTTTTTCAAGGGTATACAGTTTTCTTGAGCTTGTAGGAGGAATATTAACCAGCTCCCTCAGACTCCACTATCTTTTAGAACTCTAGCCCATGGGACATTTTTATGTAGATCTTTGAATAGGGAAGAGTTAGCCCTCTTAAACTCCAGGGCAGAAATTTCATTATTTGCCCTGCTTTGTTTCCTAACAATACTAAACTCTATCATGCCATCTCTAAACTCGGTCATAGCAAATCTGCTGCCTCTTCAACACCACTTCACCTTTGGGATAAAGGAGAAAGATGAAGCAGAGAAGAAATATTAACATGAGTATTATATATATATGATAATGGATTAAAGAGAATACCCTATCAATCTAACTAGTGAGGAAGGGAGTGTTGCATTATTATGTTTGAAGTGCATAGCCTTTCTAGCCCACTGTTATACACTTGGTAGCAAAACCATGAGGCCAAAAGCAAGTAAATGTTCAAGCTGAAGAGGAATAGAGAAAAGCAGGAAGAGAGGAACAAGATCCAGATGGGGAAGGGGAATGCAACTGCCTGGCCCAGCAGTAGAGGAAAGCAGAAGATAACACTTTACAAGAAGCCTGACACAAATTTGTTTTGTCAGATGTGCCTCTGTAGTAAGAATCAAAGGAACTCAAGTGCTTCATCTTACTTTTTCTTGAAGCACTGAACCTCTCTCTCTTTTTTCACACTGCTTTCCAGGGGCAGCCTAAAGGCAAGGCCTTTGTTTTGCCAGAGTTCCACATGATCCTATTGCTTCTGAGCTGCTATACTAATCCAACACATACTGCTGGCTTGAGCGCACATACATTAGTCTTGCTAGAAATCTTTATTTTAAGAAAGAAAAAAAGGAAAAGAACAAAAAATTGTGCAAACCTCAGTGATTATATTCCAGCAGATGATTTTTTAGTAAAACTCCCAGCACATGTGTTCGTGTTTTTCCATTTATATCAGAATTTACTGTGAAGAAGGGACATAACCTGAGTGAACGTGGAAGAAACTCCATTTTTCCTAATAAGTTACATATGTTTACATGAGTGTTCAAACTGTCCTATGCCATGATAAGATCAGACTGACAGGAAGTAAATAGGTAGGTAGATATCTCTTGCTACGTGATTTCTCTCTTCACAATACTGTTTTATACTGTGATATATTAAAAGGAACATAAATACAAAGTGGGTATGTATGACCTGTGTCCGGTGCTGGTTTTTATTAATAATCAGATCATTGACTTAAATTACTTTGAGGCTTTTCATGCCAATGAAAGAAGCAATGCAGACAGCACACATGACATGAACTGTTCCCAAGGTGTTTCCTGAAATAGTGAACTGAGCCAAAGGAAGAGCAGAAAAAGGTATTCAACTTGTATTCCCAGCTCAGCTGGTTTTGACTGATGACTGAGAGAGCTGGGAAGATTATTGTTGGTTTTGCCTCTAAGGACGAGAAATAAAGAGAGTAGAAGAGAATCTTTTCTCAGTGTTTAGCAGCAGTTCCTGGAGTAGTGTGTGGTAAGATATATTTTCCTTTGAACAGATTTCCGATAAATCTGGAAAGGCACAGGGGGTAGAAGAGATCAATGAACCATGCTGAGTTACAGAATGACCTTAACAGCCCACAGGAAGAAGTTTTCATTGGTGTTTATTTTTAGAGGACGACTGTCTTGGACTGACTTTTTTTTTTTTTTTTTTTTTTTTTTTTGGCAAAGGCACTAAGAACAGAAGTGGCATAAATAACACCTATGGTGACTTTCAATATACCAGAAAGGAATTCAGTTAACCCTCCAGCCTCCTGTTAATATACACATTGAATTCCAGTTAACATCATTGTAAATTTAACCACGAGCAGCGGTTAAAGAATAAATCTTATGCTGAATAAATGACACCACTGGCTATTTTCATAAGGTTGTAGGCAGAAGCTTGCCTCATGAATGAGCTCAGATCTTAAGGTTCATGCACAAGTTTGGAAAAAGTAGTGGAAAAAACCCACTAAGTGCAAATGCAGTTGGCAGTGACACAGGTTTTTACTGAACCTTTAGAAAGACATTCGAAAACAGAGGTAGTTTCAGAATAAACAGTTAAATCAACAGAAAGGAATGAAAGAAGAGGTGAAGAGTAAATTCTGCACTCACATTTTCACAGCATTTATTTTCCTATTTATTCAAGAAATTTACTTTGAAGGAAAAATTAAGAATTACAAAATATACTCTCATAGAGCACAGCGTGCTTTTTACTTGTGTTAGTGTATAGTGGCAAGTCCACCTTACCTTTTGCTAAAGAAGAAGCAGAGTCTAGACAGCATATTTTCAGTAATGTCTGGTTTTCTGATTTTATCATGAATCACACAATATTGTTTTTGTTTTTGTTTTTTTTTTTTTCCTTTAAACTCAGCTCTAGGAGTTGTTTTCTTTTTGGTTTTGCTTTGGTTTGTGTTTTGGTTTGGTTTGGTTTTGGTGGTGGGGTTTTTTTTGGTTTTGTTTTGCGGGGTTTTGCTATTTGCTTATTTATATATTTATTTATTTTTGTTTTAATCCTGGTTTTCATTAAGTAACAAAGAAGTAGCAAGTGCTTATGCTTGCAGATTTCGTGTTGAAAATGTGGTCTGACTGTCTCTCTCTATTTTAGAGAAAACAAAAAGGGAAAGAAAAATAAATCTTAAACTCTTATTAATTCATTATTAATATTGTTTATAATTTATTTAGGTCTATAGCATTTTTACAGTTCTTTGGATATATTATGATGTATGCTTATTTATCTGTCAGGAATTACTACTTCTTTCAGATGCAGTACTGCACTTTACTCTGTTTAGCATATTCCATTACAACAGACACCATAAAAATCAGAATGCCTTGGTTATGTGTTGAGCGTTGTTGTGATGGAAATGAAGAAAGGAGGAATAGCTGCTTATGTGAATACAGATATCTGAGCAGAGACATTAATACTGCATTCCTTAAGAGGAGCAAGGAGAGCTCAGACACAGCAGGAACAGCTGCTGTTAACATGGCTGCTAACTGAACCGCTTCTTCTTAGGAGGGGGCAAATGTGGCAGCTTTCTGCATTTTCACTCTGGTATATTTGGATTTAGGTACTGATTTTCCATGATTAACATACCTGATCCCAAATACATTTCCAAACATTTGCTGATTGAGGTGAGCAGCTATGGGAGCCTGGGTAGATTTACCTTGCAGGCTTTCTTTTCACCCTTCCCATTTCAGTAACTTATCCCACAAGGGAACAATTAACTTTGTAAAAGAGAAAGGGGAAACTTTCTCCCCTCTTTTTGGAATTTTTTTTTTCTGAGAAACAAGGGCAGAAGAGAGGAATAGTCCTTAAAGTGCTAAAAATCTGTGTATTTTATATATATATATATATGTAAAAAAATAGTAACACATAAGAGTCGTTCTGTGAAGACATAAAATTATGATTCAATTAAAACCAGATGAGAGGGGGGAAAGAAGAGTTGTCCTGAGTCTAGACTGAAGCTTAGTGACTCAAATTTATATAAACTCAAAATTAAATATGCTGACATAGTTTTTTTTTCCTTAATTGAAGAGTAAACATTCTGCTTGTGATTGAAAGGAGAGTTCAGTGTGCAATATTTTGCATACTTTTTCTGCATTGTATTAAAATGCAGAATAACAAAGAAAAGAAAAAATCTCCTAAAGAAAATGAGTGTGAAAAAATTTGAACCTGTGTTGTCTGTGAAGTACAATAATCTCAGATTAAAAAGCAACAGAATTTAATGATAAATCAAAACAAGACAAAATATTATCCTTATGGCTCTTGGGACGTGCTGAATGTGATATAGAATTAATTTATTCTATAAGATGTTCCATACCCTTATAAGTAGCTATCATTCTCTCGTAACCTGTAGAGTATATTAGCATATATTTATGTAAAATTCAATTACTATCATCCTTACTTTCTTCATTCGAACTTTTCCAAAACTTTCATTTTGAAAGGAGCAGCTGTTTGAACAGGAAAAAACAAACAAACAAACAAAACAAAACAAAAACAACAAAAAATCCCAACTAACCCAGTCCTATTAGAAGCTGTAGAACTCTGATAAAAAACATTCATGGACATGAATAGAAAGGCTGGAGGTGCTGTATAGGATCACACAGAATTACACAATGATGTGGGTTGGAAGGGACCTACGGAGATCACCTAGCTCACCCCCACCACCAGAACAGGTTTGTGATAGGTTCCTGAATCCAACAGACAGAGTGCAGTTCATGTCCATACAATTAAACTCCATTCCTACCAAAATATGATGATAACATCCAAACTGTCTAATGGGGACAATTTCCAGCCCATGATACCCTTCAATGAATACCCAGAGATGACAGCCAGCATAGTAGTTTAGTAGTTTTGCTAGTTTTCCTCCACCAAGCACAGCATAAACCTGGCTACAAGTTTAAAAATGTGATTATGTATCAGTATTCTATTCATTTTCATATTTTCAGAAGATGTAGCTGTAAAAATTGGATAACTTATAGAAATGAGTTAGTGGGTAGAAGCACAACCCCAGAGATGTGCAATGACATTTTCTAGATAGGAAGAAGACTTATTGTTCAGGATGTATATGTGATGATTTTAATACTTTATGTTGACTGGCAGTTATACAAATTCCACTGTCTAGGTGCAAGCTCAGCAATAGCAAATAGAACTACAAGTCAGCAATATTTAACTGTAGAATAAGCAAACCCAGCCAATGACTACAGGTAATTATAACAGAACAATAAGATAGTGATAAACTAAACATGGCAGTGAATCTATAAATGCATGTATATATGTATGGATAAATCAATCTATATATCTATCTATATATCTATCTATCTATCTATCTATCTATCTATCTCTCTCTCTCTCTCTCTCTCTCTCTCTCTCTCTCTCTCTCTACCTACCTACATATCTACCTATCTACCTACTACCTACCTACCTTCCTACATACCTATCCATCCTGTAAGACAGCTAATGAAATTACATAAATGGCAGTGGATATTTATGATAAATGCTGTGGTATATAGTCATTAGCAGCACAGGATTCTGGTTATGAGACACTTTTCTGTCTAGATCCTTAACTTCTTTCAACACTTAAAGGTCTACAAGACACCCCATGCTGGCCCTTAGAGGTCACATTCACAGCATGGAGGATCCAGGTACATCCTGATGACTATGTCGATGCAATTTGGAGACAGTGCTCACCTTTCAAGAGACAGTTGTCAGCCTCTGGCACATGCAGTGCTGGTTCGTTTCTGTTGACCCCACCTTGATGAATTTCAGAGTTCTCTTTTATCCCCTTATAATGCCGTGACCCACTTGCCACATACATGTTCAGCTGTGCAGACTGTCCTGTTGTTTCACTGATCCATTCCAGCCCGAGTACAAGAGACCAGGGAGCCAGGTCTTTGAAACTGGCTGAGAGACAGCCCTTCCCTTTTCTTTCATTTACAGCTGTCTTAACCATGAAGTTATTGCATTATTTTTGCAATGTTCTATTCATTATGCTGGCTCAGTAGCTTGTTAGATCAGCAATTCTGTCACAGTCTGCAGATATTTTAAGGCCCAGCAGTTATGCTTACTCAGCAACTGCATAAACCTCTGTTCTACCTCAAGCAATGTCTTTTAGTTTTGTAGGGTTTAGCAAGAATTGTATCATTAAGAATCCCCACCCCGTGCCCATGAGAGATCAGTAATATGCTGTGTTCACTCTTCTCAGCAGTCCCCTCCCCGGGAAAAGCAAACTGTGCTAAGGTCTACTGGCTTGTGTCATTGTAGTGGTTCTTCCCTTCTTTAGTCACAAAAATCAGCATCCTCTTTGGCATTTTAGATTTCCTCTTGCAGTTACCCAGCCTTATTGTTTGAGTTGCAGATCTGTTCTCACATAGTCAGGGAAACAATTGTGAATTAACACCTGACTTCCCTCTCAGCAAATGCATTTCAGGAGAGACTGCAAGAAAGTCATCACAGTCACCATCCTTTTTCTTGCATGGGGTTAGACTTGATACTCTTAGGTATGTGGATGTCTGACTGATAACGTTATTTCAAATCCTGCTTTGGCAGGGGGGTTGGACTTGATGATCTCTTGAAGTCCTGTTCAACCTCTAATGTACTGTGATACTGTAAAATGCTTGGGCTACTGCCTTTGCCAATTCTGAGGTGGGAAAAAATGATTGATATTTTCCATTTATAAATTTCCTTCACTCCTGGGGAAGATATTGGGAAGGCACATTAGTTCCCAGCTATCACAGTGATACATAGGGCTCCATGTAATGACCAAATATGTTGCCGTATGGCCAGTACCCAGGAAATTCTTCCCCATCCTGAAGGATTTCTTTACTGTTTGATCAAAGGCCAGAGGAGGGCAGAGAGCAGATGGTGGCTACAGTGGTTGCAGAGTGACAGCACCAGGATTAGTCCCAGTGTGAATAAACTGTGACAAGCCAAGAGGAGGAGGATTTGGTTGACAAATAGCATTTCCACAGGTGACCCACTGTGAAAAATAGAGTATGGTTAAGGAGATTGCAGACTGCACTGTAGATTTAACATGATCTGTTCTCCTTGGAACCAAACACAGACAAACACAAACAGCACTAATAAAGAGAATATTCAATGCGTGTTCCCAAATGAAACAAACAAAAATTAAAAAAGTAAATATCTGAAGAGAAATTCTAACCCTGAGAAGCTGTTCTCCCCTACATATTTTAACCTCTATACAAGTGCCTGTGAAACTCCAAATATTGAAAATGACTTCAAACAGTAATAAATAAAGTATCATATTTATTCTGTACTA
Organism: Indicator indicator; assembly: GCF_027791375.1. Lineage (NCBI taxonomy): Eukaryota > Metazoa > Chordata > Aves > Piciformes > Indicatoridae > Indicator > Indicator indicator. The sequence continues at coordinate 10,017,421 of NC_072011.1, read as the reverse complement.
CAGGACTGATGTGATACCTGATATGGTGAAAATACAACCCCCCCTTCAATATCTGAATACCAGATGTAAATATTTTTGTGCACCTTAAGCCCCTTCTCAGGTATGCATGTGCAGATGGAAGTCATAATTTTGTGTTTTAATTAAATATAGAATGCACACCCACTCTTTGCACATTAAATGTTAATGACAAGAGCATGACATAAGTGCATATTTACTTTTTTAATAAATGTGATCCACGGACTTGAAGGTTGTGTTGACATCATAGACTATTTTTCCTCACAAGTTTTATTAGTGTTTTTCCAACCTGTTTCATATTTCTTTAAAATGAGGCCACTGTCACTCCAAAGTACACTTTCTGCTGGTGGTTACAATCAAATGGTTTAGCACCAGACTTGGTAAAGTCGGGTAATGGTTGGATTTGATGATCTTAAAGGTATTTTCCAACTGAAATGATTCTATGATCAAGTAAGTAGCTGACAGAAGACTGAAATAAGCAAAGAGAACAGCATTTGCTATGCAAAACATAATTGCTGCTGAAGCTAATTTAATTAAAAGGAAATTCTTGGATATCCTTGTGCTGTACAGGAGTTTTTATTGAGATTTTTTTTGTTTTGGTTTTTCTTGCATACCAACTCCCTGGTATACAGTCTTCTTTGCTCATTCAAATCAGTTGGCTGCTCACTTTCACTTAGCATACAAGAATTATGATGACTTTATAATAATCTTTAGAACTTAAATGTTCCTATAATTTATTATTTTACAATCAATACAAGTTGGTTTTGGTTTTGTTTTGTTTGGTTTTGGTTTGGTTTCAGGTAAATAAATGAAGTAATTTAAACTCAATATCTTTTAAAACTATTTTATCAAAATTTAAGGTTTGGGTGCCCTATGCCACAACTAAGGATATTTTTAAACCTGTGAATTGAGCAATATTCAAATATTTAATAGACTTCTTATAGTGCTCTAAAGCTGTTTTTTTTAAAAATGGGAAAAACAACACAAAACAAACCAACAATAAAAAAGAGACATTAAATTAGCAAATAAAGAAAAATGAAATAAATAAATAAACAACAACAACCCAACCATATTCTTTGAATACTTTGCAGTGGTACAAAAGAATTCAGGAGTTTTGAGAGGATAACAATCAGAAAACAGAACAAAACCAAGTTAGATCTCTGATTGTCTGGTGGGTTTGTTCTCATTTTATGAATTAAGAGGATTAAAGCATAACTGTAGTTTCAAGAAGAAAACATCAGAAGAAAGGAAGAGGGAATTCAATGAGGAGGATAGCAGAAGAAAGAAGAGCAGGCAAAGGAAGGCTGGAAGTCAAAGGAGGAGAGAAGGGTGTAGAGAGGATTGTAGGAACTAAAAAAATGACCATTATTTTTCTGAGCAGCAAAGCCAAGCGCAGGCTACAGATTGAATTGCAGAAAAATAGAAGCAAGAAAATAAGCATTCTCAATACCAGTATTAATAGGAACTATAAACTCTACCAGAAGCAATTACTATTATTGATAACAATAATAAATATTTCATTCTTGGCTATCTTCTCAGAAGGATGCCATTTGCTGTTAAGACACAGCTTTATACCATGGATATATACATACACTTTGGGAGTTTTACATGTCTAATTCAGTCTTCACAGAGCTGTGATCTAGTCACTAGTTGTCAGCATCAGTTAGGACAAAATTCATCTATGGCTTAACCTCATTGTCTTTCCCAGCATTGTGCCAGAGTCAATATTTGGTCTCTAGCGCACACTGACCTAGATAAAATTTGAAAGGACATCCTTGAAATGGAGGGTTCTCTTTTTATTGTTGAGAGTGAATTATCACATTCTTTTTACAGTATTGGTGTTTTTATTGTTCTTTTAATTTAAATATATTAAACATTCAATCTAAACTTTCCTCAGCTCTGTTCCTTGTCCTGTTCTGCTGTGTTCCTTTATCAACAAGTATTTACTGGTTTCCCACTGTTTCTAAAAAATACAAGACATAAAACATTAGTGTACTGTTCTACACTCATTTGATTCTTATTCTCTTCCTCTTGCCATGGAATATCTGTAGCTGAGACATTATTATTTCATGAAGCAGCACATTGCTTTGATTACAGCCTAATTAATTACTAACACCTACAAATAAAATGCATTAAGGCTGTCAAAAATTGCAACCTTCATCAAGGCACTGCTGAGAAGAGCATTAAGAATTATGTGTATTAGTGAATTCATTTATTTGTAAAGTTCAGCCCTGGATGTTTAGCATTCTGCTGAGAATTTTAATATCCCCAAAGAAATAAATTTTGTGCTGCTAATTCTACTCTTAAAATAATAATTATTATCAACATTCTTTTTTAAAAAAGTAATATTTTTCCAATAGATTGCTTTGGTTTTAATGAAACTGAAAATATTTCTCCCCTGCATGCTGATTGTACAACTGAAGCACAGAATTTAAGTGACTCTTCCTGACTTAATGTGTCAGTGTCAGATAATATTCTTTCTGAAACACTGAGCAAGGCTCAGCAAATTGCTGCAGCAGACATCTACTCTATTCCTGCACACTCATTTCCAAAACTTCCAAAGAGCCAACAGGAAGAAAAGATAAGAGAGATACCAAAATACAAAATGTTTAGCATTTGAAGTGTGCTCCACGTTTTGACTCTGGTGATGTCTTAGTAACTTCAAGTACAAAGTATATATAGATAAACTTTAGACAAGCATGGACAAGGAACATGGTTCATTATTCATTTAATGCTTTATAGCCTTCTGAACAAAAACTGTCATATTGTAAAGAGAGAAGTCACATGGAAAAAAAAATTGCCAGATCATATAAGCCAGAGACACACAGAGCAGAGAACACTTTGTTGTCACTTTGTGATCAGGCTGGATCTGTGAGAATTAAAGTATGTGTTAAGTTGTGAGCACTAGACCTAACCACCACTGAATTTGAAATATCTCTGATCAGCATTACTTCATACTATGCTTTCTAAAGAATATGTAGAATGTGTTTGAGGTATTGAAGTATTTTTTCTTTACTCCTAATCTTTAATTGAAATCTTTTTTTTATTATCAGTATTCATTTTAAAGAAGCTGCTTCAGGAAAGCTTTTTCCTTCCTCTAAATACCTACTAATAAAGTAGTTAGTGTGTATTTGTAGATGATAAAACAAAATGAAACATAGATTCCTAGTAGGCAATTCTGCAGGGAGAGTTGTATTGCATAAATGTGAATGAATAATCCTATTCATTAATTTCCAAAGAACACAAATAGTATCCAGATTTTTGCATGTAGAGAAAAGTCACCATTTCAACACAAATTCGTAAAATAAAAATGCAAAGCTGAAAATTAATTCAAGAAAAATCATCGTTCTTTAAAATGCATCAACTGTCAGTATTTGCTATATTGGAAGGCACCATCACAAAGAAACTGGCAGTCTTCCATCGAAAAATCCTCTGGGATTTGACCTGCTAAAAATAAACAAAAATAGCCAGTCAACAGAAAAACAGGGCCAAATGGTTTGTGTTTTCATGCAGCACTAAATGTAATCAGATTTTGGCCTTACTGTGCAAAAGTGTGTTGAGGGGAAATCAAAATATTTGATTTATTCTGCTTGCCAGGCTAAGATACAAGAAGAGGGGAAGCATCTCTCTGTTGTTTTAAAGGTAATTAGTTCATGCTACATCAGAAATTGATTAAGTAGAGGCAAGTGAACTTTTTAAAGTGCAGGTTTCAAGTGAATCACTGTGTCGAATTCTGTGAGGTAAAATACTTTCTTTTCACCACCTATAATTTATGGCAGTGAAATTCATTTAAATAGGAGGTAATAACTTAGAACAGTTCACCCAGTCCAAAATGCTGTGCTAGTAAATGACAACAGTAAGGGGCTGCCACCTGAAGTCATTGCAGATCTTGCCACTTATTTCGCTAGGCATTAGACTGCTTAGTTTGGATCATGGGTCCATTCAGCATGTCCTGTGTTACAATAATCAATGCTACACAGAGGAAAATCTCTTTTGCACATTTCAAAGGGCAGGATTTTGCAATTGTGCCACAGACAGGGACAGTGAAGAACACTAGGTCAAAAAAAATTATATTCAGCATTACATGGGACAGAGCAAGTGGAATTGTCCCCACGTTGCCTGAACAAGCAAGTACTCAAATCAAGCCAGCTTAACTCTCACCTGCTATACAACTAGTTTAAAATACCAAAGATAATTCCTGGAGACTTGTGCATTGTTGTTTAAGCGTATTTTAAAGTAACTGGAAAAAGTAATAATACTCATATATCTTTATGTCACAACTTCCATGATGCCTATCCATCAGCTTTGCTTTAATACAGACTATTATCTCTTCTGCTTACTTTCTGAGTATGTTGATAATGCAATTTCTTTTCCTTTAAAAGCTTTTTTTTTTCTTTAATCTTCAAAGGCATTAGGTAGAATAGAACAGTTCAAAGGTGTTTAAATATTTTCAACGTGATTTCTATGCCTGCGAAAAAGGGAAATAAATTGAAATGCTGGTTTAAAGATATAATTTCTCTTTAAAGAAGCCATGAAAGCTTGATCTCTTAGATGTTTAATTCAGACTTCTTTAATGTCTGATTGATGCTAACCCAAAATCTTCAGTCTCTATCTTTGTTTCTGTAACTTCTAAGAAAGTACAGTTTCTCTAAATTTTGTAAGAATCAAAATGTCTTGATTTTTCTTTTTTTTTAATTGAAAGACATGGTATTGTTAGAAAGCTCCATGGTTTTATTGCCTTATTGTTTGGAAAGTCACTACCCTGAAGATTTTGGGGGTTTTACTTTGTTTGTTTGCACTTTTTTTGTTGTTTTGGTTTGCTCGTTTGTTTTCATGTATTTTGTCTGCCTCATCAGATATAAAGAATCTGAAGGACTTAAGATCTTCATACGAAATGCAGGACAGCACTGTCTGCCTGTCTTCTATTGGTAAAACAGATTCTACATGTAGGCAGATACAGATGAGTGACTTTTGCTTATGTAGTCATAGTATTTACAACAGCAGCTAGTCTGAATTTAATACAAATTTTAAAAGTGCTTCACAAAGGAGGTCTGGATCACTGAGAGATCCAGAGAGGAGCAACTTTCTTTAGGACATTCTTCACCATCATGAATTGAGAAGAGTCTCAAGAATTCCATCTTGATGCATAAACTCAGGTGACACTCCTGGGCTACTTACCACAGTGCAGTGCCTATATACAGTCCAGTGCATGGTTTGAGGTCAGACAGATCCTCTCTTGCCTTGGGAGGGACAAAAGAACGACACAGACAGACGGACTGAAGAGTGATGGAAAGTATAAATGGAAAAGCAATAGGTGAAACTACAAAGTTACAAGCATAGTGGCAAAGATATCCCAAAGCGTACAGAGTGCCTTACACAACACCTAAAGACCTCCCAAGTCTTCCCTTCTCCCCACCTGAAGGTCTACCCAAAGACCCAAAGACCCCCAGGGCTCTTTCTTCCCCCTCCCACTTCTAGGCTAGTCTCCGGCTGGCCAGGTCTGAGACTGCCACCCCCCTCCCACCCCCCCACCCCCACCCCCCACCCCCCTTTCTCCTCCTGGCATTAGGTCTAGACAGGCCTTGAGATACTCCTCCACCGTTACTCAATAGGAAAACTTCTCCCATGGGAGCAGAGAGGGAAGAAAGAGGAAGAGAATGACTCTGCAGATGGATTTATAGGGGCAGAAATTATGGGTAGAAAGACACAGTTCCCTGTGTCCACCTTACCGGGTCGGACACTCGGGACACCGGAGGTGTAACTTACATGGCAGTAACAGGAGGTACCCAGCCTGAACTGCCACGTGTCTACTCACACTTCCCCATTATACAGATAGCTCTTTGATCTTTGTTCATAGCCTCTTTTATTTGTTTCCTAAAAGTATTGAACATTCCACAAGCTTGCTGATGGGAGCGGCTGCCAAAGCAGCAGATTTTGCAGTCACTGCAGCAGATTGAAAGTGGTAATTGTGAAAACTGGGAACTGTAAAGTAAAAGACAGATTAATCCAAAGAGGGGGTAGATGGATATCATGTGATCTTTGTAGCCTATCAAACAGCTGCTCTTCCAAACTGCACATATTTATTACTTGAAGCAGTGTCTGTACTAGCTCATGATCATATTTTTTTTTTTTTTCTGGCTTGAATACTTACTTGTATATCATTCAACCAATGAAGAAATTTCACAAATGTTTGCAAAAATTGCAGGGATTGTGTGTGATTAACAAACAATGAAAGAAATGAAAATAACGAATAACATTCACAGTAATGGAGCCTCCCATGAGTACAAAATCTTTTGGCTTTTCTTATATAAAGAAATGCTAATACAAAATTGAATTATATTTTCACTTTTTTCTAATCCCCTTTTCAGTGCACTTAAAAATCCATAAGACATAAAATCCATTTTAGTGTCTGAAATTTGAGGAAATAAAAGGCAAAACAGAAGGAAATGAACAAGTTATGTTTGCAGTGATGCTGTGCATGTGGAACAATATTTATTAGTCCTTCTGTGAAGGAAGTTTATTCACAGAGAATGTGGTTAGTGTTTGATTTATTGAGATAGTTATGTTTTTCATTTATAGAGAATAGTAAATAATTTTGGGGATTAACTTTATGTCTCTTGGCACCACGTATTAAGGGATTCTTTAAGTCTAATCCTAAATGGATTGTAAAAAAAGCACATCAGAAAACAGGGCACGCCTCATGTTATAGGAGTTTTGCAACACTGCCATACTTTACAAATCTGTAGGCAGCAAATTATGGCTCTTAGGTTTTTGAAGTATTTACGAATAATCAAAAGTTATCCACTGCCTGAATATAAGAACTTGGCAAAAAACCAGTTATAGTTGGATATAGCTTTTATTTGCCATAGTATAGAGAAAATACTGCTTTTCAAGAAAACTTAAGGAAACATATAAAAATACCTTGGAGACAAGAAGTAAAAACAAAATCATTATGGATCTTTGAATGAAATTAATAAGAAAATATACTATTTAAAATACATCAGCATAGGATTTAGGAACACACTGCTTTAGAGGAATATCATAGTATCGATATAAAAAGCTAAAATATTTTGAATTTCTAAATGTAACACCTAGATTGTATATAGGTTTGATTTCTCAAATATAATTTTTAATTTTTGGATAAAAACTAACTATCTACATTTTTATTTTCATAACCAGAAAAAAAGAAGGGAGGGAAATAAAAAGAAATTCAGGAAAAATGAAAAAGAAAGAAAGAAAGGAAAGAAAGGATGGGAGAAAATATTTCAATAACTTCTGAGTAAATCTACAGGTAAACTCGAATCTTGTTAGTAAATTTGTAGGTAAACTTTTATTTTTTTAAACTGGCCAACCTATTGTAACTTCTCACAGAAGTTTTAGGTGACCTTCACAAGTTCCCGCACCAGCCTGCATTGAAGCATACAAATTAAATCTGGCAGCAGCACCAAGAGGTCATCTGATACTGTCCAAATCGGAATTAACTACAACAAAATCATTCCTGAAAACTCTTTGTCTAACCACCTTTTTAACAACTTTCATTGATGTACAGATAGATATACCATTCATCATTTTTCCCTTAATACTGACCCTGTATTTTCCATGTTCCACCTCAAAAGAAGAAAAATTTCTCTACCAAAAGTATTGTCAAGAGTGGAAGAGGATGCCCAGGGAAGTGGCTGAATTACTGTTCTGGGAGGTATGCTTCCAGTGGCATGGTTTTGCAGTGACCTGGCAGTGCTAGGTTAACAATTGGACTTGAACCTCAATTATTTTATGATTCAAATCCTTTTCTCATCAGAGCCACACTGCACATGGTCAGAAACGTACTTCTCTGCTGCATCTTTATTTGATGGATTTGAAGACTGTTACCAAGTTTCTTTTGCCTTCCTTCAATTAAGACTCTCCATGTCTTCCACTTGTGGATTGTTTAGAGTTTTTTTCCCATTAGCTCACATTTTTTACCCTTTTTATCATCCATAAGTACCTGAACATTGTGATATTAAGTGTGACTTTCCAGTAGTAATTAAAAAAAAGAAATAAAAAAAAAATTGCGTGTGTTGTCCAGATGCAACTGTTATTTCTCCACCCAGCCTGAAGGTCAGGGCTTTTTTTGTTTGTTTTTTGACATAGCTGATTCCTGCTTGGTTGTGATCTCTATGTGATGTCTTTCACTTCAGTTTTCCCAATTTGCCAAGTAGATAAATCAAGGTTAGGCAGGCTTCCTAACTGTGAATATTTGGGCTTGAGCAATGGCTTTGTAGCTGTACCAGAAAACTTTTATCACATTTAAAACTAATTTCTCGTACTTAAGAGGGCATTAAAAACATGCAAGTGTCATAATGTAGTTGACATTCATTGTGAATGTTTTCCAAAACACTACACAATACCACAGTTTTAGTTTAGTGCTCTGTTTAATGTATATTTATGTTGCAATTTTTTACAACATGCCCTATTGGACAAGAATCCTCTGTTTGTTATATCTGAATGAATTCAATATATTGCCTAACATGAAGGGGCACAATAATCTGGGAGAGTACTCTCAAAAGACAGACATTAACAGGAGCAAATTAACAAATTTGAGCTCTCTATATATTTAAAGAGAAAAGGATTGCATTTATGACACTATTTAAAAAGTGATAAATCTTATAATATTGGATTAAATAGAGAATAATACATGAAGCAATAAAGAATATATACCTATTACCAAAACAGGCTGAAAAACAATCTTCATGTTATGTCAAAACATACCTGAAGTGAGGACATACCTTTTATTTCAAATATATTTAGCACAGTTTTTACTGTTTTAGAGCTAACTCTTTATCTTTAGCCTTCACTTAAGTTCAGCTGCTTTTCCACTGGCTAGAAAGAGGCACAGTCACATCTGTTAGCCAATTGCCAGCAGTGTCCTAAATGAGACTGGTGTCATAGCTCCAAAATCCTAAAATCATCTCTGAAATCAAGTCTGCAATGACTTTAGGTATTTGGCACTGCTGCTTTCTACCCAGCTGAAAAAAATTCCAATTTACTTTCCTCTTTAGATCTGCACAGGGAATGAGTCTGCATCAAATTGTTATGATCACGGAAGATATTGCTTGCAGCAGTCTCTCACAGGTTTCAAAATGACTCACGGGGATTGAAAAGCTGCATGCATGTCAGCAGTGAAGGAAAAGGGGAGGAAACACAAAAAGAGGAGGAAATGAACAATTTGGAACTTTAGATGGGAGTAAATCTGCAAACAAAAGACAACTGGAAAATGCACACAGAGGAAGAGAGGGTTTATTTCCGAGTTGGAGAAAAAAGCGTTTGAAATGTAACTACATAGAGTAGAAATTCATCTTTAGAAATCTCTGTCTACAAAATCATTCTTTCTTACAGGGTAACTCATTCAGTTTTGGGGTTCTTTGGTCTTGTTTTTTTTCTTTTTTTTTTTTCTTTTTTTTTTTTTGGTTGCTGCTGTTTTAGTTTGTTTTGGTCTGTTTTTCTTCTATGATTGTTCTCTTTTGGCTTTTGGTTGGTTGGTGGGTTTGTTTTGGCATTTTTTTGTTTATTAAGATGGGAAAATACTGCCGAGAGTTTTTGTGGGGTGAAAAATCTCATTATTTTAACTGAATTTTGTCAGTTTTCATGCTGGTCTTCAGGAACACCAGGTACCACAAGTGGCTTCTTGTTCAGGGAATAGGTAGCTTTTAATTTATTATCAAATATATTTGTGCATGAATTTTATATACAAAAAAAAATAATGTTAAAAAGACTTTATGCTCTATGTTGGATGACATGATACATGTAGTACTACACTGTAGAGCACAGATACTGTATGACTACCATGCAGCTAAAACTCTTTATTTGCTAGATCACCCTTTTATCATTCTTCACTGCCTTACTGGGAGTTAAAAAATTTACAGACATATGATAAACCAGCACTCAGTCTCCCTATTGTCAGATGATATTTCTACACAAAAGCAGGCAAATAAATCTTCATTGTAGACAATTATTCACAGAGTATCTGTGGCACAAAACCTGTTGTTATGTAACAACACCGTTACAAAGCCAAGATGCCTAAAATACACAGGAGACACTTCCGCAGCCTGTAAAGAGAGGCTTGTACTCACTCACTGCTACACAACAAAAGACATGACCCTCTGGGAAAATTCATGTTTCTTTCCACCATCTGAAATAGAGAGTTTGGTTGATAAAGCTGATGCAATTTATCAGAGAAAGCCAGGACAGTCTCTGAGACTTGTCCAGAGTTGTGGTATTCTCTTTGCAGGTGCTGCAGTGACCTATGCTTGTCAGACAAGATTTCTCCTAAGAATGTTGTTCTAAGTGTCATACTTTTCTCCCAGCAGGAGCTGCCTTGGGTCCCCTAATCTTTTTTTTTTTTTTTCTTTTTTTTTTTTTTTTAAACTTCCAAGAGAATCATAGAATCATAGAATCAGTCAGGGTTGGAAGGGACCACAAGGATCATCTAGTTCCAATCCCCCTGCCATGGGCAGGGACACCTCATACTAGATGAGACTGGCCAGAGCCTCATCCAGCCTGGAAGGTTTGTATACATCATTTTATCTAAACCCATTACTTTGAAAGAATACTCAGGAACAGTTGTCAGGTTCACACAGCCCCATCTTGAGTAGCAGACTGGATAGAAGGATGGAAGTAGTTATGCAAAGTAAAACATAATTAATAACAGTAGATTATATCAAACAATAAATTATTTCAGTGTCCCTGTGGGAGTTCACCATTTGCATAAACCATGCCTGCCAGCTAAATTCCTCTGTACAAGGAAGTCCTGGTGATCAGCTTGGGCCCATGGGGCTATCCTGATCTGGGACAGTTCTTACTCCAGTTTTCTTTGATATGATGTCTGAGCTGTGCGCATCAGAGTTATGAACTTCTTCTGAGCAATTCTGCCAGAGACACATTCTCTGTTCTATGGGGCAAATTCCTCTCACTCTACCCCTCTCTTTCTCATTATCCTCAGTTATGCCTATAATGCTTTTTTTCAATATAGGTAGAGATTGTGAGCTTTTGTCTTCCAAAAATGGATATTTATGTTTAGCACTAATTCATGTAGCTTAATATATTTTTACTTCTGTCACACCCTTATTGAATCAAAGAATCACAGAATTATTGAGGCTGGAATAGACCTCTGAGATCATCAAGTCCAGCCTATGACCTGACACCACCACACTGACTAGAGCATGTCACTAAATGTCACTAATTGCCACATCCAATCTTTCCTTAAAGACCTCCAGGGATGGTGACTCCACCACCTCCCTGGGCAGTCCATTTCAATGTCTAATTACCTTTCTATGAGATTGTGCTTCCTAACATCCAACCTAGACCTCCCCTGGTGCAGCTTCAGGCCATGCCATCTCGTCTTGTCACAAGTTTCCTGGGAGAAGAGCCCAAACCTCACCATACTGCAACTTCTCTTCATGTAGTTGTAGAGTGTGATAAGGTCCCCTCTGAGTCTCCTTTTCTCCAGGCTAAACAATCCCAGCTCCCTTAGCCTTTCCTCATCAGACTTTCCCTCCAGACCCTTCACCAGTCTCATTGCTCTCCTCTGGACCCATGCCAGCACTTCAATATCTTTCCTGAAGTGAGAGGCCCAGAACTGCACACACTTGATGTGAGGCAGAGTTACACCCCTATTCTTGCTGGCCACACTATTCCTGGTACAAGCCAAGATGTCATTGATCTTTTGGGCCACCCGCGCACACTGCTGGCTCATGTTCAGTTGGCTGCCAACCAGCACTGCCAGGTCCCTCTCTGCCAGGCTGCTCTCCAGCCACTCATCCCCCAGTCTGTAGCACTGCATGGGGTTATTGTGACCAAAGAGTAGGACCCTGCACTTGGCCTTGTTGAATCTCATCCCCTTGGCCTCAGCCCAACAACCCAGCCTGTCCAGGTCTCTCTGAAGTGTCTTACGACCTTCCAGCAGACGGACACTGCCCCACAACTTTAATGTGTTTAATTCCCAACATAAATGTGTTTACCTCCCAACTTAAATGTGTTCAAAGAGTTTCCATTGCTGTACAGGTTTCACCTTAACTACTGATGCATTCAGTGAGGTTGACATCATTTAGCAAGTTTTTAGCTTTTGACAGAAGCTACAAAAGATACCTGGGGACAGAGTACATCACTGCAGACTGCTTTGAGCTTTGCTCCTACCTCCTATTCAAGGGCTCTGATTATCATAACGTGGTACCACTTGCCTGCCTTAAAAAGCCATTCATTGCTGCAGAACCATGCTGGAAGTACTACATATTGTACCTTTTTAAAAGCCATATAGGAAATGTTGCTGGCAGTCATGTTTCCACCAGTGTCTTGAAGATATTATGTCTGCTCTTCGGGCTTTGTGTACTATTTCCAGGGCTGTTGGCACATTAGCTGCTATCATTCCAGTACACCACTGACACAGAGAGCCATAACTTTAAATGTACAGTATGAAAAAGCTTTGTATTGCAGTACAGAAGTAAACTGAAGGTTATATATTACAATTTATGAGAGTGACTTTCACGAAATGTGTTTTCCTTTACTTTCTTAGCTGCATAGATCATTTGACTGATTGATCTATCTTTTCATTTAATCTTTTTTTCTTCCCACCCTACCCCCCCAATATTTGTTTCTGAAATTAAAATTGATTTTGAACTATTTGTCATTGTGCTAGGAGTTTTTCTGACAGTGTTCCCACTCTCTCCATTCTACATATAACTAGCTTTTGGTAGATCTTTTCAGAGAGGTTTGCATTCTGTTTTTTCCTCTTAGGGTATTAGGTACTAAGCAATTGTTCTTTAAAAGTATATAGGCAGGACAGTTTTCGAAGACTGAAGTGAAGAGTACAGAAGAGGCATTGTCCTTATGTATCCCAACCATACAGCAAATACAAAAAGTATGTCAGTTTTCATAATCAAGTTTTTACTTCTGTTACAAATTATGAATTACAAAATCTTATTTTGTACTGAAGAAATCCACACCATAAATAATGATTTAATGGTTTATTGTTCTTTAATGTTTGCTTGCATAGTTTAACAATTTTAGTCTTTAAAATTTAAAAGAGGGTATCAAAATCATGTACAAATTTCCTCACCAAGGATCATTAAAATAACTGATATATGGAAACTTGGAATTATAATTAATTAATTAATGTGATAATTTTAGAGAACTACTTGCAGTAGAACCTCTAGAAATTAGATTTCCTAATTGGAAAGTAAACCCAAAACTTTTATTTCAAGCCTCCACAAACTAGATTAGACTAGATTATATTAGATTAGATTGGGGGGGGGGGGGAAATATTAGGAATTTCAAGTATAATTTCCATTTTTAAGGCATAAGATATCTGACTAGATAAAATAGTTAAAGTTTCTATTAGCAAAGGAAACTACTACTTTTGGTAAAGATGGACATTTTGCACTTAAATTTGTTTTGAAAGAAGCACTGTTAATATTGTACTAAAAATTATCAGTAAATTACATATTTGGAATGTTTAATTATATTCTTAGTTTTTACAATTACTGAAATATAGTGTACAACTGTCAATTTTATGATAGGCTTTGTTTTATTCACTATTTAGTTGATCCTAAATAAAATAAAATTCGACAGAAATGGGATTTTGTACAAATAAGATGTATGCAGAATTTTAGGTTGCTAAAATAAATATTATTATTTCTTATTTTATTTGTCCATTTACTTACCCAGCTTAAAAAATAAAAACTATTATACTTTTTATAAGAAAAAAAAAAGTGTTTAATTTTTGTGCTCAAAGAGATGCATTTGATATAAATTCTACATTTTCCCTGAAATGTATTAAATATAATTCAGCAGCTTAAAGTCATTTAAGCAATATTTTAACCCCATTACACAATCTGATACCACACTGATTTAAAAATGCAGGCTTTTTCATCATATCATGATACACTATTTACACCAGGTAATTTAAAAAGTATTTATTTAGGTGTTTTTTTTTTTTTCCAAAAGGCAGAAATAAAGACTATATTTCTACCTACAATGTTTATATAAGTTTCCTTTTTCAGCACATATTTCTGTAAAGGAAATGGTTATCCTTTTCATACAATTTCTACATAGTGACATGTTTCTTGTTGAAAGCACATGCATGGAAATGAATTTTCTACAAAGTGCTAGCTTGGCTATATGCCCAAAGGACTTTTTCTTGTCTTTACAAGTACTTTGTATTCAAGGTACCCCATTTTCCTTAGAAGCATTATAAGATCTTCAGGTTACTGTTACAATTATTTAGAGATTCATGGATTGTAAAATCAGAGGGGACCACTGGGTTTCTAGATTGACAGTCTGCATAATAACTGTATTCAGATTTACTCAGATATCACTGACATGTAGTGAATGATTAAAAAACAGAAGGTTTTCCCACCTGAAAAGTACAAGTCACAGGATCACAGGATTTTAGGGGTTGGAAGGGACCTCCAAAGATCATCAAGTCCAACTTCCCTGCCAGAGCAGGATCATGGAATCTAGCAAAGGTCGCACAGGAATGCATCCAGATGGGTCTTAAAAGCCTCCAGGGAAGGAGACTTCACAACCTCTCTGGGCAGCCTGTTCCACTGCTCTGTGAGTCTCACAAGGAAGAATTTCCTCTTCATCTTGAGGTGGAATCTCCTGTGCTGCAGTTTATATCCATTACCCCTTGTCCTATCAGAGGGTGCAACGGAGAAGATCCTGTCCCCTCCCTCTTGACACTCAGCCCTCAAATATTTAGAAACATTTCTTAAATCCCCTCTCAGTCTTCTCTTCTCCAGACTAGAAAGCTTTAGATGTCATAGCTACAGTATTAAACACACAGATGAACATGCAAAGAAGAATGAGAGGACAGAGAAGAAGGAAAAATTTAGGATGTTGAAACAAGTATCACTAGATAATTTTCAGATTTCACTTTACCACATCTCTGGACCATCAATAGTTCGTACTTTGTTCTCTAGTACGACAACAACTAGTTCGTTGTTTGTTCTCTAGAATGTAAAAAGAAAATAAAATACAAGCAGGTCCTGGCCTTAAAGAACCACGGAATTTCAGATTCCTGAAACTGGCAGATCATACAATTTCCTTTTATAATAATTCCTATATACACATTGTACCCAAGTGAGATAGTATTGCCTTTCAAGAGCTGATGGAGAAGAGAGGCTGTGCCCCAGCACTGTAGCCTTGTGGTGTTCCTTGTCTACAGTTCTCTACTTTAAACTAATAAGCAGAGTTTGTTGACAGTTTCCTCACTTTTACAACTACCAAGGAGTTTTTAGTTTGAAATATTCTTCATGATAATAAGCTCTAGGAATATTCACTGCTGTATTGAGCAAACAAGAAGTAGAGAATATAATGATACATATGAGGAAAACCCGCAGTGTCATAGCATGGCAACATCTCAACCTCTACTTGGCCTGATGACATCATGTCACCCAATTAATTTTTACACAGCATGAAAAAGTTAATACAAGCATAAACGGGCCACTCTCTCCCAGGAAAAAAATCCTCTCTTACTTATATATTGTTGTCTTTGCTTTCACATTTATTTCACTGTCACATGAAAGATTCAGCTTAATAAATCACAGAATATTTTTTCTGCTTCTTCACTTCATGAAAGATTGTTTATTAGTCTATATTGTGTATATATTGTTCATCTAATTGCTCTGTTGCTTAAAGCTCCATTTGAAGGAGCATAGCAAGGCTAATAAATTCATCAAAGTGGAAGTTTGGACCTCATTTGCCAATAGTTATTTATAGAAGCTGTTTCATTTCTGGCCACTAGTTTGCTCAGGAATTCAAATTCCAGATTAACTTATGCTCTGTTCAATTAAATAAGTGACAATACTCTTCATTTAATCCTATTTACTTGTAAAAATCCCATTAATGATATTTTCATCAATTATCCTTTCTGAAATCAATATTTAAGTATAAAGCCTCAACATAAGGATTTCATCTGGGATGAAAGAAAAGTTTGGTGACTTCTCAAGTATATAGCAGGAGTTTTTTTTATGAGCATGGCAAGTGACAGTAGCTTCTGAAGAATAAAACTGACAGCATCAGCACTTGACTTACAGATATGGAAAAGCACTGACCTTATATCCAAACCTACAAACAATTATTCACCTGCCTGATTTTACACACTTCATGCTGAAGCATCCAGCGTTTCAACACCTTTGACCATGAAAGACTTGCTACTGCTGCCCTGAAGACTATTTATTGCAGTGACCGTCCTCTGAACATGACAGCTCTCCAGCTTTATAGCATCACACCATTTCTTATCAGTATTTAGAGGAAGTGGCTTTCCTCTTTCATGCTAACCTTTAAAAAGCAAATCTATCTTGAAGTGCAAATGTCTGAGACTTGTCAGGGTGTAGCAGATGTTAAGGATATCATATGCCACCCACCGCCCAAGACTTACTTCTGAGGCGGTCTGGAGAGCACAGCTCTTCAGCCTAATAGTTTCACAGGATTAATAAAGTGAGTCTGGACTTGTTTAGAGAGCAACTATTTCTAAATTCCACCATTTTGTAACTGATTTTCCAACCCCCGATTCATCAAGCTAATCTTGCATCCTTAATGGTTTGTTGAAAAGCACTGAAAAGACATATGGGTCTTTTGATTTTTTTTTTTTTTTTTTTGCTTTCAAATGTAAAAATTAACTCACAATGAGGACCTTGACTTCACACTCTCCGTTTTAAAATACAAAGTCATTACCAGAAAAGGCAGCAGCTCAAAATAAATACAAGCACCTGAAATAATGTATTTCTCTGTTTCTGGTACTCTCACACAAAGCCTTTAACACTGGAACAGTGTCTGCCATTTCAACCAGTGGCGGATTTCGCTACGATTAAGCTGTAAACCCTTGAAAGTAAGGATTTGTCATGGAAATGCTGACACAGCTTTAACTGAAGCAGGGTGAATGGCATGGCATGGCTCTCTGTACCAAAGCAGCACAGCCTCAATTGGCACCAAACTCTGTATACATAGGCATGACAAAAGGGAAGCTGGGAGCCTGAATATTCTCCCAAAGCACTTAAAAGGCCAGCATGAATGTGAGAGCCTTGCATGTTTTTTGTTTGTGTGCAGCTAGCAGAGTGTGCTGCGCTATTCATTCTAGGTTAAGCTTTCGGTGCTGTCTAATAAGTGGCCCTCGTACAAAAACGTGATCTGTGCTTTTCCAGATATTTGTATGTCAGGCAGCTACACAGCAGCAACTTTTGTAATCCCTTCTCCTGCAGTTAGAGCTACTAGAAAGGCTTAATAATATCCCAGAGGCAAAGATGAAACGGTATCTCCACAGCTACTGTTTGCTGTAGAGAGCTTTTGAAGTCGAGTTTAAGATGTCTTTATTTCCCTACCAGAAAGAATTTTTTTTTGCCCTTCTTTCTCCAGTGTTGTCATGATGATGGCTTTCTGCTTGAAAAATATTCCAAGAGGCTGCAGTGTTCCCATAAAACATTAGGGAATGAGAACAGCTTTTCATCAGGGGCTCCTGAAATCTGTAAGTACAGTTTGTCACTACAGAAACCCATAGCCATCCTACCAGCAATCTCAATTTAAAACCCCACACTTCCCTGTCTTATCAGGTTTATAGCAGCTTCAGCCTTCACTGGCAGCTTACTCTTCTTAGGTTTTGGCTTTTAACTTCCATTTCTAATTAAACCTAAACTAAGTTCATAATATAGCTCCCATTTACAGCTCATTTTCCTTCAATACATCTGTGTATAAGCTCATCAAACAATGGTCCTGCTTGATAAATGAAAGGGGAGGACATCACATTCCTGCAAAAAATTATTGATTGTAATTACTGTAATTATAGTTAGCACTTAGGAACCCTAATAATTTCTCTTGCATTCCTGTGTCTGGTGTTGCATTCTTATGCAACAAAAAGAAAGTCCTAAAATAAGAATTTATGATTTATCCATAAGACAAGAGAGAGTAGATTCAGAGGTGGCTTAAAACAAAGCTATGGGACAACATTAATCACCACAGCTCTTGTCAGTGCTAAGTATCTTTTTGTTATTTGATCAAGCAAAAATCTTAGAAAGAGAAAAGTAGTAGTGATGTAATTTAGCAGAAGTTTCCTGATGATCCCTTCCTACATGAGTTCAAAAAAGAGGAAGCATGTGTCATAATATTGCTTTGAAATGTTAACAGCTGAGGCTGGGCACAGCATCATGGATTCAAGGCAAATTTCAATTTCTTAATGGCAAATAATAGATGAAAGGCAGAGCAAGGAGAATCTTAAAAACAAAGATAACCAGCTTGTTACAGAGCATGCTGCACAAAGAAAGAGGATTGTGGAGAAATATGAAAGAAAAAGGCAGTAGGAAATAGATTTGTGGCATCATTCTGAATACTGAGTACACAAGGAAATAGATTTGATAGGGAAAAAAAGGAAGAGTATAAAAATCCAAATGAAAACCAGTGAGCTTCATTAGTATTAATTAATTGGAAAAGTGTAAAATAACTCTAAACTAAAACAAATTAAAAAAAAAATGTCTCCAGAGGAACAGGAAAGAGTGATGTCTAAGGGATTCTTAGGGAGTAGAGTGAAAACCTAGATGTTGCAAAACATTTTGCCATTTTCTCTAATGTTTCAGCAGTGCTCCCACTCACATTAGAGTATGTATGCAGTAATTTTATTACAGGTTGTCGTCCAGCCACAAAAATTGGAAACACATCAGAATGGACGTGGACACTGATATTTACAGGAGCTCATCTGAATTCTTTAAAACAGCATGTGATTTATCTGCAAGTAGAAAAGTGTGGGAAATCAAACCTAGTCAGTTTTAGGTTTGTCAGATGCAAGAGCTCCCTAGCATAGCTCTACTTTCATGAAGAGGTTCAAGCTAAAAGTCTATATTGGCAAAGCTTTCATATGGTCATAGAGCAAAAGGAAAGCAGGCAGTAAGATGAATACTTCTCTGAAAACGCATACACACACACACACATACAAACAGAGTTTTCTTATTTACTTGTGAGCTGATGTGTTATTACATGAGTTGACTCATAAGTCAAAGCCAGGCAATACAGTCCATATGCTTCATGGAATAAAACCAGTACAAAAATTATTTTTGTCTTGGTATCATCAATCATGAAACTGGCTGTGTTATGTTTATCTGGGTGAGATCTGTTAGTAAAATATATAAATAAATACAAATGCTTTATATCAGTTTGATTTCAATTTGATACATAACAGTGAAGTGGATGCTTTGCCTGAGAATTTAAACAAGATCACTTTGTGCAAGATAAGAGGTCCTGTTTCCCAACATTCCTTCTTTCTGTCCCACAGCACTGGAGGACAGCTCTTTCATCAGAGGTGTTTTTCTTTCCAGTTATCCTCTCCATTCCCATGCAGGGACAATAAATACCAAAACCCCCAGCTTCACCATGCAGGAGACCAGACTTCTTGGTGAGGCAGCAGCATAGCAGCATAGAGGACCTAGACATCCAATCTGAAACCTCAGCAAGAAGTTAACCAAACTGCAGAAAAATGCAAATTCCTGCAGCTAAGTGATCAAGGAGAGTTAAGCTTCAAATGTGACAGAGTCCATGCCAAAACATGGCTACCCAAAACAAGATTTATTGTAACCAGAGTTACTCAGCACTCCCTCCAACATAATTAAATGCCAAGTTTGCATGTCAGTAGAGAATACACTGCTACATGGCCAGTTAAACTTTAACCTTAAGACTTATAACTTATAGGAATATTCTTTTTAGAAAGATGAACCAAAATGTTCATACACTCACTCATAAAGGGGAAACTTCTTGCTCAAGGGTGTTGAGTGATTATACACTTACCAAAAGGAGGGTGAGGACTCACTCTGTCTGTGGAAGTATCCTTACATGATATCCCATTCTAAGAGAAGCATATATAACTGCTAGGTCACTTGCTTCAAGACCAACTCAAAGTCCAGCCCTAAGGTGAGGATGCACTGTGCTCAATCCTAGTTAGCTGAAGGGCACATCCCCACAAAAACAGGGTAAGAGCCTGGACATTGAGATGCCAGTTATTGTCTGAGAGATGCCAAACTGATCTTGATCTTGGAAGTCCAATAGATCAGGCTCCAGCAAGCCTTGGCCCTTTGTTAGGTATCTGTCAGGCTTTTGTGTCTCTGTCAGGACAGTTGTACCTGCCACAGCTTGGGACTACACTGCATTTCACTGTGAATTCTCACCACAACTTTGACCAGAAGCTGGTCAAAGACAGCATGAGGACCACTCACATCTACATGCAGAGGTTGTTCTGATTATAGCATTTCCATAGAAACTTTAAACAGTCTTGGTGGCTCTGAGTTTTGTCTTGAATGCAGGAGAGATATAAAAGTTGGCAGAAAATAAGATATTTGGACTTTTGTCCCCTTATCCTCTACAGAAACAATGTTCTCAGTCCTGGGAAGAGAATAGACTAGGAAGTTTATTCTAGACTGAAATATCCAAATGAAACTATAAGAAAATTAATGTCATGATGGTCTTTTTCACTGACAAAAAGGAGGATGAAAGCACAAAGTTAGATGCTAGTGGCCTGTAAATTTTCAGTCCACCTTCCTGCTGTCTAAACTATGCTCATAGCTGCTAATCCTTTCTCTGCAGGGATCCTAATCTACCTCAACTGGATTCTAAAATACCTTGCCAACCTGATGGCTTGTCCTGCTGCTGTGATCTGCAGCAGCATGTGTCCACCTGCCAGCCTTGCTACAGGGCTTCAGGCTTTCATGATCCCATTCTGACAGAAGCCCTTCATTGTTCCCATCTCTTTGATGCTCTTTTTCTAGGCGTTGCTTCAATAACACTTTGCTTGTCTCTCTCTCACACTCAGTGGGCAGCTTAGAAATTCATAGTATGAATGTCTTCCTCATAAATACTGTGCCAGTTGGCCCATCTCACACCTTCAAATTGGAAGGCTCTCAACATTCTGGCTTCTGATCTGCCAGTAGTTTTTACATTGAGAAAGACACTGCCACACTGCTTTATTAGTATATAAACACAGTACACCAATATTGAGCACTCCGTGTCACATCTTTATCACAGTACATGGCAACAAATTTTTAAGTTGCATGAGAAGTTAAAACAAATTATGCCTTGATTTACAAATATCTTGCTGGTAATTGCAGATACACATTCAAATATTCAAATACTTTTCCTTCAGGTTTTCTTTATTTTTTTCCTTTCTTCCTACTTTTCTTTCTTCCTTTCTTCTTTCCTTCCTTTCTTTATTCCTTCTTTTTTTTTTTTTTTTCTCTTCCTTCTCCTTTACTTTTTGGTAGCCTCTTCAAGTAGATTCATTGAATCATAGAATTGTCAGGGTTGGAAGGGACCACAAGGACCATCCAGTTCCAACTCTCCTTCCATTGGCAGGGACACCTCACACTAGAGCAGGTTGCTCAGAGCCACATCCAGCCTGGCTGCAAAAACCTCCAGGGATGGGGCTTCTGCCACCTCCCTCGGCAACTTGTTCCAGTGTCTCAACACCCTCATGGTGAATAATTTCTTCCTAACATCCAATCTGAATCTACCCATTTCTATTTTTGTTCCATTCCCCCTAGTCCTATCATTACCTGACACCCTAAAAAGTCCCTCACCAGCTTTCTTGTAGGTCCTTTTAAAATACCAAGTCACAATAAGCTCTCCTCAGAGCCTTCTCTTCTCCAGACTGAATAGTCCCAACTCTCTCATTCTGTCCTCATAGGAGAGGAGCTCCAGCCCTCTAATTATTCTCATGGCCCTTTTCTGGACATGCTCCAGCACGTTCAGCTCTTTCTTGTAATAGGGGCTCCAGAACTGGACGCAGTACCCCAGGTGGGGTCTAACCAGAGCAGAGCAGAGGGGGAGAATCACCTCCCTCAACCTGCTGGCTATGCTTCTCTTGATGCAGCCCAGGATCTGGTTGGCTTTCTGGGCTGCAAGTGCACATTGACAGCTCATGTTGAGCTTCTCATCAACCAGCAACCCCAAGTCCTTTTCATCAGGGCTGCTTTCAAGCCAGTCACTGCCCAGCCTATATTGGTGCTTGGGATTGCCCTGACCCAGATGCAGGACCTTGCATTTGGTCTTGTTGAACCTCATGAGGGTGTCATGGGCCCACCTGTCCAGCCTTTCAAGGTCCCTCTGGATGGCATCCTTCCCTCCAGTGTGTCTGCCACACCACACAGCTTGGAAACCCAAGACCTGTCCTGGTGTAGCTGGCATTAATTATTAAGTAAAAGAGAAATTATCTGTAGATCAGTATGTTCTCTTAGCTTGAAGCCCTCTTCATTTTTTTTTTTTACAAACTTCCTCTCATTTCTGCTTTAGACTTTAATAGCAAGTATGTCTTACCTGAAATTACCTTGAGACAAAGCAGGAATCAAAACAAAGGACACAAACTTTATAATTAATACCATGCTTCACTAACGAATGTTTTGCTTGTCAACACCTGTCAGGCTTGTAATATTTTCTTCTCAAGTATGGAAGGTAGTACAGAAATGTCAAAACCTCATGGGAATGTAGAACAAAATGTCTGGGAATAAATATCAAACTTTATCTGATGCTTTGAGATGCCATGAAAACATCATGATCAAATATAGACACAAAAAGCCTTTTTTTTTTTTTTATTTTTTTAAATAAATGTTACAATTTGCTATACTTTTAATACATCATTTCTCTTGCTTTGCAAAGGCTTAAGGCACCTAAATGTGAAGGAATATATACCTTCTTTGTGCTCATGGTAAGGACTTTGCATTTTGTGGGTGTTTATGATTTACTATAAGTGACCTTCCTGCAGGTAGGGCTCCCAGAATGGCTACACAGTGCAATGTGCTATTACTCCCAGTAGATCTGGTACTATCTGCAGCATCAATAAACTCTTGAGCAGATGTTCAATACCCAAACATAATGACCACCAGGGAGCCATGATAACTGACTACAAATACATAAAGGAATGTTATAAGAGGATGGGGACCAATTATTCTCATTAGACAACAAGGGCAGAATAAGAAGGAATGAGCATTCTCTCTAACTAGGAAATATTAACTTGATTTAAGAAAATCTTTAGTTGATCAAATAAGATTAGGAAAGCATGAAAAACAGCCAAAGGAACTGGTAAAAGTGTCATCATGTAAGATATTTAATGTGGCCTTCTCACATGCCTAATTCAAACAAACACATGACGCAGTGTTTTTTAATTAATTTTATGTGTGTCTTAGAGGAACTGTATGCCTTAATAATGAAATCTAGTTTGAGAATAATTTTACTGTGGTTGACCAAAACAGCTACCTGGTTTGGTTTACAATGACCAAATAACAACCAATTACATGGTGATTGAAACAAAAATTCAAAATATTTTCGAGGCATCCTTTTGTGTATGTGGCTGCGATGCTATAAGTGGATGTGTTCCAATGTCTTGCTTTATTCCTTTTTTTTTTCATTTGGATTCTGTAGCTGCAATATTATGTCTGTTCATAAGCTTATGGTCTAAAAGCAATGATGTGTTTCTTTGGAGAAGGTTTTCTGTACTAATATATTAAACCTGCCCAAAAAATACATTGGAGCACTGAAGCTAGCTTACATAATAAAACTTGTGTGCATGTTTGCATAGTTTCATTGCCTCCAAAACAGGTTATCTAAGTGCAAATTTTTCCATTAGTAATGGTTCCTGGAAGGTTCTTAGTTCTTACACCTAAATTATGACTGGGAAATCCTGAGGAAGTGCTAGTAAACATATTCCAAAATTGTGCTTTAGTGGGTTCTAAGATATATCAGTGTAGGAGATCTATTAAAATGATTGACATTCCCTGGTGCTATTTGTTTTAACCACAGAACTATTCTAATGTGTATGCATCTGAAATTATTTATTCTGGAAACAAGTTAGAATGAGAACTCTATAAGTATTCCTCAACATATGCGAGAACAAGTATGTTATCATAAAGATTTGTAGTTCAATTAATCCAGTAGATTTTTGTCTCAGCAGACAACTTCAGTCATGTCTTCAAGGGACACCTTTGTACACTGAATTTATGCAGAGGAACATCAGGTAGAAGTTTCTTTTTGTAGTATATTAGGTAGAATTTTGATTGAAGGAAATTTGTTCAGTATCAGGTAGAAGTTTCTTTTCGTAGTATATTAGGTAGAGTTTTGATTGAAGGGAATTTGTTCAGCATCAGGCAGAAGTTTCTTTTCGTAGTATATTAGGTAGAGTTTTGATTGAAGGGAATTTGTTCAGCAGCAAACTGTAAACAAATTTCCAGGTATTTCCTACGACATGATGTTTATTCTTTGTGGGGAAAACATAGAAATAAAAATCACTGTAAGATGTTTCTGGCATTTCTCGGGAAGGTTAAATGCAATTTAAAAAATGTGCATAGGTTTTCATATAATATATTCACAGTAATTTCCTTGATTCATTGTTATTCTCTATAGAGCATAGATGATTGAACTGCTACACTTAGCACAAAGACCTAGAAACAGATCTTAGTACCCTTATGGAGATTCAATATGGGAAAAAAAAAAAAAAAAGAAAAAAAAAGTGATTTGAACATCTGCTACTTGAATTCCTTACTAATCTGCCAAAGAGAATGCTTGGGATTGTTTTTAGCAATAAGAAAAATACACAGTGAGTTGGAAGACATTGATAACACTTGAGCAGAACAGCTCTTCAGCACTCTGATGAGATGAGTTACTGTACAGATGGCTTCCATCATGCAAGTCTTTTCTGTTTATAGGGCTGCAGGTGGTAGAGCGGGAAACAGGGTAAACGGAGGAAAGGTTAGGACTCCAAATCAATTGTAGCAATTCACCAAGTAAAATCTGTCCCTGCTGAATGTACTAGCTGTTTATCAGCACTGCCATCTAGAGCTGTGTGAAAAAAATTCACCACAGACAGCAAAAATGGTAAAATTAAATCTGTCATTGTTAAGATGATTGTACGTAGAGGGAAGCCGAGACATCTTACAGGTTTTGTTACCTTAAGGCAGATTATACAGTCTCTGTGTTAAAGGATCATGAGAAGCTGGGAAAAAAAGAGAAGGCAAATAATCTTAAATTACTCAGATAGCCTTGGTTGATTTTCATGCATGGCAAAAGAAATACTTCATAGAAATTAGTGCACTACACAGGTTTGCTTCCTTTTTGTAGCACAGTTGAAATTTACGTTCTCCTGATTGGGAGCAATTTTGCTTCACCTATGGGTTAGTTCTTTTATCTGTTATGCATCCAGTTTAAAACACTTTGAAGTACACAGTAATCACACAGTTCTTCCACTGCTGCTTTAACTCCCTTGGGGTGATGTTAATCACTCAGGTAGTCATGAGCACCGAGGAGGTATCACAAGGGCTAGTGATAGCCAGAGATCCACTGAAACAGTTTTACAGTTGTCAGAGATTCATTGCTGTCTACAACTACCTGAGGAGAGGTTGTAGGCAGGTGAGGGTTGGTCTCTTCTCCCAGGCAACCAGCAGCAGAACAAGAGGACACAGTCTCAAGTTGTGCCGGGGGAGGTATAGGCTGGATGTTAGGAGGAAGTTCTTCACAGAGTGGGTGATTGCCCATTGGAATGGGCTGCCCAGGGAGGTGGTGGAGTCACCATCCCTGGAGATGTTCAAGAGAAGACTGGATGAGGCACTTAGTGCCATGGTCTAGTTGATTGCTTAGGGCTGGGTAATAGGTTGGACTGGATGATCTTGGAGGTCTCTTCCAACATGGTTGATTCTATGATTCTATGATTCTATGAAAGACCCAAGTGGAAGTTCTGGGGAAGCTTGGAGCTTTATGATGCTCTACAGCTCTCTTTGTGGAGTAGAAAGGGTGCATATTTTGCTTTCTGTGCTACCACGTTGTTATTCTTGTGCACAAATGCAAAATGATGTGTTCTCTGTGTCTTTTTTATCACAAGCTGGGGAAACTTCTTCAGTCACAGTACATTATTTCTTTAAATGATTGCAGATTGTTTTACATATGAATGCAGGCAATCTGTTTGTGGGTTGTTTTTTGTTTTTTTTTTTTTCAGGCTAGGACAGACCTTTAAGGCAAAGGACAGCAGAAACAGAAGTTCTTTTCCACCTAATCCTTAATACATTATGCACTATAGCCATTAGCTAGAAAGCCTCTTAAAGAGCTATGATATAGCCAGAATTCAAGAAAGGACTGAAGTGAGTATTTTTTGAAGTATCTGAGTGCTGAATTCCAAGTTCTACAGAAACAACTGTTACTTAAGTGCCATTAAAATACTGAACTACAGAACTACACTGCAATCTAAAAAGGACTTTTAAGAGTGTCTTTATGTATTTGGGCTAAGTGTTCTCATTACAGGTGTTTACATCTCAGGTTTCTCACACACCACATTACATTCCTATAGCCACTTGCTGGTAGGCATTGCCTCTCAGCAGACACAGTTCAGCAGACTTACTGGCATCGTATCAACCCTTCTCTACAGGTGGCTGTAGGAACCTCATAAAGATTTGGGAGTGTTCTTGATTAGTATATGTTCTTTGCAATAGCTGGAGACACTTTGAAAGACTGACCTTTGAACACAAGTCTGTTGTTCATCTTCTTGAAGGTACAGTATGAAGCCACTGAATGTCATGAAGCCCTTTAAGGACAGCACAATCAGCAGAGGTTAGCCAGCTTTCCTCAGGGCAAGCACTCGTTCATCCTCTCCATAATGAGCTGACCAAGGCAGTGTGGGAGAGCACATCTCTTCCTGAAACCTTAACTCAGTGCAAACTGGAATCATCTGGAAGCTGACTACATGAAATGCAGTCCATCACCCAGTATATCAATGTGGACAATCACTGAGAGTATCTTATGTCTTTGACACTATCTCCTCCTTGCCTACCACTGAGTGGTATTACTATCTGCAGGAGCCCAGAAATGATTATAGCTTTTAAATACAATAGTATTCTGTGCAGTAGTCCTTGAAAAAATACAACCTTGCCCAGTTACTCCAAAAGATACAAAGAATATACCGTGCTCACGAAATTTTGACACATAAAAGTGCTATCCCATGACACTCCTGTTTAGGAATCCAGTCATCTTCATCTTAAAAAAGATTGACACTTTCTTTCCTGCCTAAAGACATGAAGTCCAGCAGCATAAGAACAGACAACTGCTCGTGACAGCACCACTGGTGCCCTGAGGAACGAGGATGCATTCAGAACAGGCTGACACCAACAGAAGATTCATTTTAGGCCTCAGCTTCTACCAGATCATCTTTAAATAAGCCTTAGGTGAAGTAAGCTGCACTGACTCTTCTCAGAAAAATTGAAAACCCAGCCCTCAATATTGTCATCCACTCTGTTGACCTTAGAATATACCATAGCTTCCTTTCATCTCTATGCTATAGAAAAAAAATTATTAGGGCAAAGACACAGAGAAATGGAATCATCAGGTCCTGGCTAGTGCTCCTTGACTGATATCTCTGGAGATTGCCTAGGTCTCTGCAGATTGCAGGTAGTGATTACAGCTATGGAATGAATGAAGGTGGAGTAGAAGTGAATCCTCACCATAGTGGGATGTCTTATGGCATGAGTAGCCCTCCAGTTCTCTCTCTTATTGAATTGTTACATCATAAAGAATACCTCTCTTCTGTCTTCCCTTTTTCTTTTAATGTCATTCTTGGGGCCAGAGGTATGGCTGTTCTCTGTTCTAATGGTAATCATATTAGCTTTCCAAAGATGAAGTCATAGGAAAACAAGGCCATAGTCATAATTTAAACAAAACCAAACAAAACCAAACTTGCAAAAGGCAAATAGCATAGGAATAAATTAAGGAATGACTCTGAAAAGTCACTTAAAAGAGGAGAATGTGAATATTTCTTACATGCATATCAGCATAGGTCCATTGTCAGCATACAAGACGTAAGGGAGGGAATTTAGCTGCCTTCATGTGGATACATAACAACTTGCAAATGAAAATTAAAACATGCAATTAAAAATAAATGAATTGTTGTTTGCTTTGAGAATATTTGCATTTGCCATGAGATGAGAGTAAGCAATAGGTGTGTTATATTGCTTTAGCTCATAAACAGCACCTCAACAAGCTACAGTAACTGAGTGAAATGTCTGGGACTTTCCAGTGTTTGGAATCCTTTTCTTCTAATCAAAGTGTCCTCTCATCAGTGGGAATTCTCCCTATGTGCTTAATTACTAGTTAGTGTTCAGAACCAAGAACAAAAATGAAATATACATGTTTCCTTAAACCACTCTATGTTTACATACCAAATATGTCCTTTTTCTTTTTTTTTTTTTTTTTTGTGTGTGTGTCTGCTTGTATATTTGGCTATTTAGATGATGTGAAGCATATTGCTTCAGGAAATTTATATTAAGAGCTCTGCCATCAGTATTTCTGGTACTGGAGGAATTTTAATAAAGTTTTGCCTTCGTGAATTATTTTAAACCAAATACAATTAAATATTTTTTATGGCACTGCAAGACAAGGTTTTAACTTTGTTGGACACAGAGATTTCATAGATAAGGAAAACTGAAGTCTGAAATTCAGCATCTAAAATGATGCACTTAAAAGCAAGGTATGTGATTTCAGTCTAGTCAAGCCAGTGGCTTAACCTAACAATGTTTTTATCAGGGAGCCACATCTGAAGCTTAGATTTTTCACTTCTTTGGCTATTCAGATTCTTTTGATTGGGGTTTAGGGCACTTCTTGCTCTTTGTCTAGTTGGTTATTTATACTAAATTGAAGAAGAAAAAGATGAGACCCAATTCTTGAGGTTTTCAGTTGAAGTTAAAAAAAAAGTGTTTTTCCTCTTTGGACAATATTGCTTGCAGAGACATGGAGCATTCAAAGAGAGGTAAATGCACATATAGCAGTCTAAGTTCACTGTCACTGGCAGCAACCTGAAAAGGTTGCTCCTTTTGAATAGCTGAACCTGATAAAAAGTATTGCTCCCCACAGACATCTAGGAAGCCATTAAAATTTCTCGAGCTGTTCCAAAATGCACAGACCTAATTAAAGAGAAGTCTCTGTGTTCTTCTTCCCAGGGGTGGGCTTGTAAACCAACAGCAAACTATTCTGATATTGGAAACAGAAGGAGTATGAAGGTTACCCCTGAGGAGAGCATGGACATGACACTGCACCAAGAAGCAACACTGGTGAGAAGCCAAGCTCTCTGGAACAATTCTAGTACCTGCTAGTACCTAGAGATGGATGCTCTTTTAACAGCTCATTCCACCTGGACAATACTAGCTGCCCATGGTTACTAGACTTTATTAAGTTTAATTATCACAATTCTGTGATTTGTTAAATATTACTGCTTTCTTCAGTGGCTATTTCAAAGTTTTATACCATGAGTACAGTTTGTATTAACCAAACCAAACAAACCCGAAACAAAACAACCAGAAACACTTTCCCTGGCAGAGGCTAAAAAAAAAAAAACATGAGACCAACAGTCTCATCCAATCACATTACCATTTCTCAGTATATCCTTAAAATGTTTTAATTTTGTTTTTCCTTTAAAGCAAACTGTTAGAGGTTGAGGACTAAGTGTCCTACCACAGAGATAAAATGTCCTCCAAGTGCTAGACAGTCCAGGGGGAAGCACAGGATATTGTAATTTTTGTTATTCCATCCCATCATCCTGCAATCTCTGTATAACCAGACAATATAGCCCATTCTCTCTCTTTCTCCTTCCTCTCCTGACACAGGTGGCTTCTGTTATCTCTGTGTTTTGCAGGGCAGTGTGGGCTTACTGCTAGCTTGTGGGGGGCATCAATGTCTGGCAGTCCTGTCTTGGGGGGGGGGGGGAAGGTTTTTGCCTAGTGAAGCCTGGCAGACCCAGGTGGAGAACTGGGCCAAGATTGATTTTGATTTGTGTATATAATATCTTTTTATTATTTTGGGGTATTTTTGTAAATAGTTTTTGAGGGGTTTTGTTTGTTTATTTGTTTTGTTTTGTTTTTTTTTCCATTTAAGCTCCAATTCTGTGTGAGTGTTTTTATTGACCCCTTTGGGGTAAAATACTTCTTGTCCTTTCACCCTGGATAGCTCATGGCTCAAGCCAGGACTCAAACCCTACAATGAGCAGGAAATAGCATAAAGATGGTGGAAATAATTTCTGGTAAAGTTTGAAGAATCCAAACTTCAACCATGGTCATTTTTTACTAATTAGGTAATCTTTGGTAAAATTCTATGTGAATTATTATAGTTTTGGAAGCCTTCTAGCCACACTTTTAGCCATTTGTGTGCCCTGTTCAATGATCCTTATTTAACAGCTGCTCCTGGATATTTCTAAGTTAGATATGTACCAGAATGCTTTGCCCTACTTTCCCCCTGATCCTGAAAGTCTTTATCTTCTATGATTCAAATAGGACAGATGGCCCAGAAGAGATTAACAGACCTCCTGAGACATATTTCATTAAAACTGGGAGGTCTGTTATAGTTCAACAGTTATGTGATCTTTATTCTAAAAATGATATAATAGTTATGATTGGAACAGCTTGGATATTTCAGATTTTATTACCAATTAACCTTCAAAATCATGTAATGATTACAGACACAGCTGATATTTTTTTCCATTTCGTATATAATACAGAATAATTGTAGTGGCTTTTAAAACTATGCAATATATTTCCTTTCTGTTTCTGATTAAACTCAAAACCTGTCTGGGTTGCTTATCAGGATGACTAATTTAGAGATCATGGACAGTCAGCTACCATCGCACAGTGAGAGTGTCACTTAACTTGAGAATTACTTCAAGTCTCTGTGTTTATGGCATACTATTGGTGAAAAAATCATTTGTTTTAAATTCAGTATTCACATCCCAGTAAGTGACTTGTTAATGAGCAATGAGTTTATAGATGCATTCATTGTTTCAGGTCTAAACAGCAGCAAAGCTAAGCTGTGAAGAAACCATTTTTTCAGGTGGTTGAGGGGGTTTTGTTTGTTTATTTTTAATTTGGTTTCAGGAGTGAGATGAGTAATGCTTTCATGATATCTCTATATTTTAAACATCACATTTGTTTGTGTCTCATTTCAATAAGGTGACTGGCTTGAAAGCAGCCCTGAAGAAAGGGACTTAGGGGTGCTGGTGGATGAGAAGCTCAACATGAGCCATCAGTATGCATTTGCAGCCCAGAAAGCAAATCATATCCTGGACTGCATCAAGAGAAGCATAGCCAGAAGGTTGAAGGAGGTGATTCTTCCCCTCTGCTCCACTCTGGTGAGAACCCACCTGGAGTACTGCATCCAGATCTGTAATAACAAGAAAGATATGGACATGCTGGAACGTGTCCAGAGAAGGGCCATGAGGATGATCAGAGGTCTGGAGCACCTCTCCTGTGAGGACAGACTGAAAGAGTTGGGGCTGTTCAGTCTGGAGAAGAGAAGACTCTGAGGAGACCTTATTGTGACCTTCCAGTATCTTAAGGGGGCTGACAAGAAAGCTGGGGAGGGACTTTTTAGGGTGTCAGGTAATGATAGGACTAGGGGGAATGGAGCAAAACTAGAAGTGGGTAGATTCAGATTAGATGTTAGGAAAAAGTTATTCCTCATGAGGGTGG
The DNA here is from genome assembly GCF_027791375.1 of Indicator indicator. Lineage (NCBI taxonomy): Eukaryota > Metazoa > Chordata > Aves > Piciformes > Indicatoridae > Indicator > Indicator indicator. Next base: position 9,985,922 of record NC_072011.1, on the reverse strand, counting down.
TGAGACACTGGAACAGGTTGCCCAGGTTGGTGGTGGAAGCCTCATCCCTGGAGGTTTTTGCAGCCAGGCTGGATGTGGCTCTGGGCAACCTGCTCTAGTGTGAGATGTCCCTGCCCATGGTAGGGGAAATTGGAACTGGATCATCTTCGACGTCCCTTCCAACCCTGACAATTCTGTGATTCTGTGACTCTGTGAGATGAAATTGTGCTAAAGTGCCTGACATTTAACTTGCACAGGATTTTGAGCCTAATCAGATCAGGTGAGGCAGCCCTTATTCATAAATAAATGAAACTATCATCATGCAAGATTTTGGTTTCTTACAATTCATTCTCACAATTCATTCTAAACTCATCTTAATCTAGATGAGTTTAAGAATTTTAAATCACTAAGTCAGGAATGGAGTATTTTTTTTTAATAACAGCATTTTGGGACCATTAGCAGATATTTTTTTTTTTGTTTCTGTATAAATACATTTTACCAGCACAAAATAAGATGTTTCAATAACTGTTAAATAATAATTACTGTTAAATCCCGAGAACAAAATTGAATTTTCTATTATGACAACTGTAGTAAGAGGTAGGATAGGGCACAAATAAAATCAAAGCAACTTGACTCTTTTCTAAATCGAAATAAGAAAAGAAAATAAAAATATTTTACATTTTGCTGCCACCAAAAATTTATACAATTTTAATGAGGCTTCAAAAAGAAAAAAAGAAAGGGAAAAAAAATGGAACAATTTTGTCAGAATCACTTCTGCTAACCATAGACTTTTGGCAGCATTTATTTCTCATCATTTCCAAGTATTGCACACTTCTGAGATGTAAAGGAGACAATAAAACTACAGGAAAGTAAAATACTTGAATAGATGGGTTCCTCTACTTAGACATGGACAGTTCCAAGGTGTTTTTTTCTGTTTCTTACAGGTTTTGCCTGCACTAATTACATGGCAAATTCTGACACAGTATACATTTTTTTTCAATCATTTATAGACCAAAAAATAAATGCATTTTAGCTACAAGATCGGGAATTTTATAAAGAAGAAAATGAAACTGGAATTTGGAATTCTTACTATTTACTTTAGATATGTAGCCCTGATATTACCCAAATGACATTATACATGCTCATCCCTAGAAAAGAGAAGGATGCAAATCCAAGTCATCTAAAAATCCCTGAAACTTCAGTCTGCAGAGGAAAACAGATAGCTAACATTTCAAGAAGAGGGTCCTGCATAAGTCTCCCCTTTTCTTCATTGCCATTGGAGGGCAATCCAGCTGTGCTCATCTATTCTAGATAAATTCCCTAACCCTAATGCTTCAATCACATGTCATTTTGGTTTTATTTTACAGAGCAAAATGACCATTATTTTTTTCTTAGGTTTAAATCTCTCCAGGCTGAGGACAGGAATTCTAGGAATTCTAGAATTCAGGTCTTCTACCCCATGAATGGTTTAGTGTTAGACTGTTAAATACCACAATATGAGTTGTATTTGATTTTAGTCCTCTGTAGATTTAACTTCTGAGTTTTCTTCAGACTTCAAATTGTATCAGAGTTAACACTCAAAAAAGGAGATTAATTGTACTGTACATGTACTTCTCTCCATTCATAGGTGATTAAATATTGAGAATGTTTAAAGATGAATAGGGAATGGCTGAAACCCCCCCCACACACACAAAAAAACACACACAAAAAAAAAACCCACAAAATCCCAGGTTTTGGACAAAACCTGGAGGTTCTCCCAGGTTAAGGAGAAAAAAATCTGGACAGTAGGTGAGCTGGATCAATGAATAGGACTTCAGTTTTCAGGCAGTCTGAATCACACTAGAAAAACTACATAGAACAAAAAGTTCATTACTTCCAAGCATTACTCCAACCTGATATTCCCAACTTATTTTGCCAACTGGTGGCACAGATTTCATTTAATTTTGTCAAGTTCTTCATATTGCACAGATCGCCGCTGAATTCAACTGCCTTCATAAAACAAACTCATGTAAGTAGAAATTCTATCAAAATTCCACCTGAGAAGGTTTGAATGAAAAGATGGAAAGCCAGGGTAGGACAGGGCATGGCCCTAGCATTTTAAGTAAGCACTTTGAGAGCAAAACCATAGTAATTCTGGAATGTCATGTGGATTAGTAGTAGTTATTCAGGGACCATCGTATCTCTTTACAGCCATCAGTGAATGGAGTATGTTAAGGTGGTGTTTCTATAGCAACTCCTTCCCACTGCAGCCTACCAAGAGTTCCTAATGCATGTACACAAGGCAATTTTTAAAAACTTGTAATTGATCATTTGGGCATATTATTAGCGTCTCAAAGATTAAATGGTCAGAGACTTGAGACACTGAAGCAATTAAAGGGTGGGTGGTAGGTGAAGGCAAATTTGCTCCAGTATTGCTCCTCGGTTCCCCTCAGCACATTTTATTGAGTTACAGTGGAATCCATTTTAGGAAGTGTTAAGTAATTTAGGATCCATGTGAAACAATTTTGAAGAGTTAGAGAAAGGACCTCTGGTCATTACAACCCAATGCCAGAAGCATCCCAGTAACCTATTATAGGATGTTTATCTGAAAAAAAAAAAAAGAAAAAAAACATAAAACATACCCAAAAGGATAATTAAACATGAATACCTTTTTCAGATGTTCATTTCTTAACTTGTTGGACTTGTGGATGAATGCATATCAAAGCCTTTCCAGTGAATCCCCTTAAGATGCAGTATTAAATAACACAGGGGTTTGGTGAATACACTGGTCCATGTGTGCCACATGGAAATTCTCATTTTACCTCAACCCATTTTCATTATGAATGAGTGATGAAGAGAAAAAAAAACAAAACTCCTTCTCAATAGGATGTGTTTAAAAGGAATCTTATTTTTTTCCATATTGGTTACATTGTGTGTTCCTCTCTGGTGCTCTGTATTGGCTGTCTGTCAAGGTCATATGCACTGAATTTCAGATATTACTCACATCCTTTCCTAAATGGCTCATTAGAGGATTTTAAATAAAAGCTTTTATTACCACAAGGACTGCAGCAATATCTGCATCTGCATGTGAACAGTTGATCATAACTTCACAGAACTTAAGATATCTCTGCTGTCCTTGTCAAAAGACCAAAACCTCCAGAAAATACATCTTAATACATTTTGAATTTTTCCTATGGGAAAGATTACAAATCTATGTTAAACATTTCATCAGTAATTCAAGTGACGTAGAAAAAAAAAGGAAAAATATAATTTCCTGTATTTGCATGGTAACTGTTAATCTAGTACTCAAAGTCAAATAAACTCTTGCTTGAGATGAACAAGTTATTACTTGGAATTGGTCAGTTGATGTAGAAGAACATTTGTTATTATTTTGATTGCAAAATTGGAATTGGAATCCCAGGCTTGTATTTTAAGGCACAGAACCGTATAAATCAAACTGTTTTTTTTTTTTTGTACATCTATATTTCCCCTCTGGGTCCTCTTCTATAAACACATATCCTACTTTTACTTAATAGAAATCCAACGTAACTATTATCTGAAGATTATCTATCCTATTGAGAACTAATAATTGTAACAAGTCTCACATTTCAGTATTTGTCTGCTAAAAATATTAACTATATGTAGATCATATGAACAGTGAGAGGCTCTGATTTATCCTGCTTTCTGGAGTAATAACTGAGACAGAGAATAAACAAATTTTGCTTTTATGTTTTTAGTTTATGTTCTTGGTTTGTTTTTTTTTTTCCCTTTAATGTATTTTTTGGAAGCATTTCCATTTTATTCTTTGTTTAGATTTAACTAAATGGAAAAAAATACACCATTGTATAAGGGAACAAATGCCGAAGGTCTGTTTCAAATGAGTTTTCAGCAGGTGTTTATGTAAAGTGAGACATAGCTATTATTTAGAAGTGACATTTGTAATTAGAATTTCATCTCAGGACCCATATAAAATTAGTGCAAACAGACTTCATTTGTCATTCCATTTTAATTTGCTGTTACGATTTCTTTCTGTAAAGGGTGAGTACAATTTTCTGTTTCATATTTTGTTTACCCCTTCTGTTCTAATGTTCATGACATGAAAACTGCAATAGGTTCAAATTCCCTTTAGGTTTTCTTTAGATATAGGACACAGCAGTAGAATCTTGATGAAGATGTGATAAAGGTACTTATGAAAATGAATTTTTAATATAATTTCTGATCCTGCAAACATATTTCTGTATGATTAACCTTATAATTGCCTTTATTGAAACTGTTGCCACAAGTGCTCAATCAATTAACTCTCCAATTTTAGGCTTGAAAATGTTTGTAATATTAGGATTAGTATAGCATATGCCATGTAACAATTCCTGCAAAGCAAAAATATTTCTTCAAGTGTTGTGTGTATATTTAGGGACCTAGATTCTAGGTCTAGTGCCTTTATTTCTTTTTCTCTTAATTTGAAGTAAAAAGATCAGAACCTGAAATCTCAGTGCTGATCTGGAAGTCTCTCGTTTTATTCGAGAAACACAGAGATTAAACTACTGGAATGTGTCTCCCTGGAATCTATCTAACAGAGATTAAGTGCTCCAGAAAACAGTTGAGCTGCTGCTTTTAAAGCTGAAAGAGGGTTGGCAGCTGTGTCAGAAAGGTGATTGTTTAAGTGATCCTGCGGCTCTTGGAAATTTCCCTCATATTATATTTAAGGGAAAGAATTTGCTATCTTTACAGGAAATAGAACATTGATGCTTTTCCATTTGACTGAAAACACATTTCTTCTTATCTAGCATAAACATGCCTCATAAAAGTGCAGATGATATTTTAAAAGTGAAACTTTTTCCATAAATATTTAACTTTGCATAGATTATTCTTAAGCTTAAGGCCACATGCATTTACTGGGGAAAGGAATGTGGAGTAGGAAGTTCAGCTGGTGCTGCTTTTATGGCTATGGCTCTCCTAGATCTTATCTTTGTATGTAGAAAACAACAATGGAAACGTCACCTCTGTGCCCCCTAGGATTTCAAGTATTAAACCTCCTTAGCTCAATGACTGACATGTTCATCTAAATGCTTTTCCTTCCATCATATGAAAGAACTGCTATCCTCTATACACAAAAGTGAGAGACAGTCCTTAAACTCCAACTTAAACCACAAAGTATTCAGGCAAACTGCCCTTCTGCCCTTTGCAAAGATGTCATCATCTTTCCTCTTGAGAAACACAGACCTCTCTGTTCTGATGAAAAGTGTATTACAGCAGTGGATGATAAGCTTGCTCTCCTCCCAAGCAAGAGAAATTTTCCAGAGAAGGACATCCAAAGTCAACATGTCAGTAAGCTGTGCCTTTCCAGAGAAGCCATGACAGACGCTATGTACCTGGGAAAAATCTCCAACAAATAGGATCATGGACATCTTAGCCAAGTCAGACAGGGATGTAAGTAATCCAATATGTAGGTAGTATGCTTAGACCCTACATTCACATTATTGCTTCCTTTCATCTCTGGGCAAACTGTAGTTCTCCTTCCTTGACAAACTCAAACTGCACAGGCAGAATTTAATTTCCCTGTCAAGATGTCCTAGAAGGTGTGTTTGTTATTTCCAACTGAATTAAGGAATGATTGTAATAAATGAGTATGGAGTCATTTGTTCTTGTTTGTATTTCATCATTCCCAATGATGTATGGAAAATCAGATTTATTAAACACTCTTTTCATAAATCTAGCTTCAGTTGTTTTCTCTATGTAAGTGAAAATTTCTAATCTCACACAGATTTTGAATACTCAGGACCTACCTCAGTATGCAAAAAAAAAAAAAAAATCCTGTTTGAAATTTAGACAAAAAACAAACTAAACCAAAACAAAGCCAATAAAGTTACATTAGTGCAGTAGTCTTGGGGAAAAAAAAAAAAAAGTGCAGTAGAATGACAGAAGTTCAAGACACTAACCAGACACTGAGAAGATCTGAGTTCACTTCTCTTCTTCCTAATAAACTTTCATGGGCATCATTAATAATCTCCCTACTGCAGTCCTGCAATGTACAAAAGAGATGACACTTAACATTTACTCCATTACTTAGGCCCTAATCTTCATGGTGCAGCCACTACTCATACTATGTTAATGTACCATGCCTAGGATACTGATTCTACTGACCCTGACATACTAATCACATTTGTATTATTACATGTAGTATTAAAATTATTTGGCTGTGTTGCTGGACTGCAAACAGTGATTTCTGCTTCAAAGGTAATATTGAACACACAAATGAGCAAAGTTTGAAAAGATGTGTTGTTATCCAACTTAGCCATTTTAGTCTAGCAAGCTGTTATTTAAGATCATGTCAGCACTTTTGTTATCTTGTTTTTCACCAAACTATAATTATTTTGTACAGAATCCCCTGGGGACTGCATATTAGTAGAATATCTTTTCCTTATGAAAAATTGCTTACCATCATGGAAAGAAATAGCTTAGTTGAAGGTTTACTATCATGTAACAGGAAGTTTATTAGTGTTCTTGGCCTTGTACAATTGAGATCCCTTATTTCATCTATCCCAGTGGAAGGTTGAAGAGGTGATAAAAAGCATTAGCAATTCCTGAATCCATCTCCTCTATATTCTTCTTTCAAAATTAATTCCTTTCAACTTGTGTGCTGGTTGCCCATTTGCCTATTTAGGGTAACATTATGACTGTACAAAAAATACTCAAAACTAGGTCATTTTTCTTTAGTCTTTAGTAATCCAGCTAGTCTTACTTTTTTCACATTCAATTAATTTATTCTGTCTGTTGTAGTAATCTCAACTCTTAGCCAGGTCCTTACTCTGTTGATGTTGAACTTTTCAATGATCCAATGAGTTTTCCCATAAGGGTAGAATTAAGGTTCTGTAGATGAGGTGCCTTCACACCTAGGGAACCCTTTGCTTCCTCAGGAGCTGTTAGAAAGAACTAGGTACCTCTAGAGGATGGCAGCAGACCTACTCATGGGCAATATTTTTTCAGTTTTATTCACTTCAGAAAGATGACTTGCAATGAGTATGGTTACTTACTTCCATCTCTCCACAGCAGTTGTTAATAAAACCTCTGCAGTTCTTTCATGATGGGCACTACACATTCATAGAGCTACAGAAATAATGGAACAAGTTTTGTGTTATAGTTTCACAGTATCACAGTATCACAGTATATCAGAGGTTGGAAGGGACTTCAAGAGATCATCAGGTCCAACTCCCCTGCCAAAGCAGGATCACCTAGGATAGTCTGCACAGGAACACATCCAGGTGGGTTTTGAAAGTCTCCAGAGAAGGAGACTCCACAACCCCCCTGGGCAGCCTGTTCCAGTGCTCTGTCACCCTCACTGGAAAGAAGTTTCTCCTCATGTTGAAGTGAAATCTTCTATGTTCTAGTTTGAATCCATTGTTCCTTGTCCTGTCACTGTGAACCACCCAAAAGAGCCTGGCTCCCTCCTCCTGACACCCACCACTCAGGTATTTATAGACATTGATCAGATCCCCTCTCAGTCTTCTCAAGACTAAACTCTCAAGACTAAATTCTCAAGACTAGTTTGTTTGTTAGTGACAGACCATGACTTCCCATGAATCAACTTGAGAATAATCAAATTTTCAAAATTTTTATAGGTCCTGCAAGCAATTCCTTTACTGGTTTGCCATTGCCTAAAGTGGTTTTCTAAGAAGTTTCAGAAACTGAGCAAAACTTTACTGAATGATATTAGGCAATCGAAGAAATTGTCAAGTGCATAGTTGTCCAATTATTAAATGCTCACCTTCTGTGTTATTCAGATCTGTGACAAAAACCAGGTGCTTAGAAATAAAGTGCTATCTCAGTATGCCAGCTTTGTTATCAAACGTTCAAGGAAAAACTCAGCATTAGATTAGAAAAAGAAATTTCCTTTAGAAAGTGCTGTAAAAATGTTGTGAGAGAATTCCTGCAACACAGAGTTCATTGATAAATCTGCATGTTTCCTCTTTCCTTTAGAATAAAATCTGCTGTAGGAATTCCTTTACATTTACACTCAAGCATCAGAGGATAAAATAAAGGAATATTTCCATGAGGGGGAAACAAAACTAAAAATTGGACTTTTCAAAGGTAAGAAGCGTTAACACTTTCCTATTAAAATGTTAATCCATACTTTAATATCATGAGAAGCTAAGTGCATTTTTCTTCCCAGTTTTTTACAGCCATATGGATAGAGCATTGTCTTGAGACAGGGAGAAGGAGTTTGAGCTAAAGATTCCTTTTTTCTGAACCAGTATTTCAAGTACACAACAGACAAAAGGTGAGAAGAATGCACTCCATCAGCATCTCTGACTTTTTAAAGGATATTGGAGGATATTAATGCTATCTAATACCCATGTCTTCCTTAATCCTACACTTCAGTATTTAAGTTCTGGAGAAAAAAGTATTTTAAATTTTTCTCTCCCTTGGTATCCCACAAAAGCATATGATGCTTGCAACACAGATTACCTTTCCGAGGTATTTTTTCTCTCATGCAACATAAGTAGATTTTCAACGGAACTCAGTCAGAATCCTTAAGATGTAGCACAAGTGAAGAGTGACTCTTCATTCTATAATGAATAGGATGACCCATTCTCTGTAGATCTGGACTGTTGTGGTAGTACTGTTCATAAAAACTGGCAAGGGCTTATACGTGTTTACAAGTGAAGCAATGGTAAATTTCAAATTATTGTTGTGGTTAAAGTAGCCAACATGAGAACTCGGAGAGAAACAAACAAAACAACATTCTAGTTTTACACTAGTCTGTCTGTCTCAAGATTTCAGCTGTGAAGCAGCCTACTCCCTCACAGAGGGATTCCTGCTGAGGGTAGGAAGGGAAGAAAACATTGATGAGCTGAAGCCAAGTGTTCATTTAAAGACAGAGAGACAAACTATGGTTCAAACATGCAAGTACTTTTCAAATGAATATTTAACCAGTGATTAATGATCTTTAAAAATGCTGCTGAAATGTTGTCCCTTTATATGTAAAAATAACGTGATGCTATATTTATGTGATCATCTCAATCTTCAACTTGTATTTCAAATGTACCTCTCACATTGATCACTATGTCTGTTGAGACACTGCATGGATATATGAGACTCTTAAAACTAATATGGGTAGAATTTTCTGACTTTGGTGAAAGGAATGCGGTTCTATGGAGCTATTATCAGACTTAATTCAACAAACATGAAATTTTACTTAAATCCTTTACTCCCAAACTTCCATAGAAGTGAATGGAGAGAAAGTACCAGCCTTGAAAGAATTTTGCACTCAGTTTTATAGCTTGCATTGGGTTTTGCTCAAATGGAGTTAGTTCTCCCCACAGCATCTTCCACAGTGCTGTGTTTTTTTAGTGGTATCTGGAAGGATGTTGATATGACACCATTGTTTTGGCTACTGCTGAGCAGTGCTCATACAGCACCAAGACTGTGCTTTTCCAACATCCCCCCACCAAGAGTAGGCTGGGAGGTGGGCAAGTTCTTGGGAGGGGACACTGTCAGGCCAGCTGGCCCAAACTGACCAAAGGGGTATTTCATACCATATGATGTCAGTTCAGGTGCAAAACCTAAGAGAAAGAAGGAAGTGGGGGGCATTTGTTGATGGCTCCTCTGGAGCAACTGCTACACATTTTGAAGCCCTGCTTCCTGAGGAGCAGCTGGACATTGTCTGATAATGGGAAGCAGAGAATAAGATTTTTTTGTTTGCTCTTGTTGTATTTTCCCTCTCCCTGTCCATATAAGACGGGGACTGATAGAGCAGTTTTGGTGGGCAGTTGGCCCCCAGCTAGGGCCAAACCACCACACAGCTGTATAGTTCAAGTGAGTTAGGCTTGAATTGAGCACCTATATAATTAAGGTCTGCTGACTCAATTATGTTCATATAACAAAGAATTCAGCTGTCCAAATTCTTTCTCTGGCAGGCGGGTAGGTTCTTTTCAGCCCTTAACACTGTGTGATTCAGTGATAGACTTCAGAACATGTTGATTTGAAGGACAGGAGTTCAGACAATAAGTAAAATTAATAAGCCTTATGATGGGTAATAAGTACATCAAAGATTAGAATATCTTCCACAGAAGTAATAATTTGAAATATCCTTTACTTTAAGTTCACGTTGACAGTGAAAACAATAGGATGAAGTCATATCATCCAAATCTTTCTAAGAGGTTTTAATTTAAATAATATAGGGTGCTGTTCTGAAAAAAAACAAAACCAAACAAAAACCAAAGGAAACAGTAAAGATCATTCCCCCACTTATGAGGAATCCAGGAAAGGTACATTAACTGACACAGAAGTTACCTTAAGGCAATCTTTATCTCAGTTGTGTAAAATGCAACCATAAAAGTTACAGAAAACGTACAGCTCAGCAGCCATAATGAAAAATGTTAGAGTTGACTTGGCCTGTTCTATTTACTGTGAATTTGCAAGGCAAAATAAAAGGCACTAAATTCATAATTGTTAGAAGAAGAAAGAGAAACACCTACTTTGTGATAAACAGAAATGTAAACAATAATGTCCATGACTGTAGGTAGTTCAGAGGAAATTAAATAAAAATTAATACCAGTAAAGATGAAAATTACATAGATGAGATTTGTGATTGGCCACTGCTTAGGCACTTACTAATACAAGAAAATATATTTACTGTAAGTTAGTAACCTCACATCATTCATAATTTTTCAATAGCTTAAGGCAAAAATGGAGTACAAAAGCATTCAACAGTTTAGTAAAAAGAAAATAACACAGAGCCAGAATACCTAGACTCATAATAACAGTTGATCTTGACAGTTTTATCTCAAAACCAGGAGAAGAGTACAACCTAATGATAAAACATGTGCTTAAAGAAGTTACTCAAAATGAGGAAAAAAAAAAAAAAGATCAAAGTAACAAGAAGAAAAGAGATTGGACTTGGGAGTGTGAAATGTTATATCTCATCAGGAACATATTATCATGAATCCCAGGGGAAAATATATTAGAAAAAGAAAAGTGTAAAGACATTCAATATAAGGTTTGCTAAATATCTGACAGTGAAAAAAGCAATTTTCTATAAATGTACTAAGGCTGGGGATTTTTAATAACTAGCAGAATATTTGTCTTATTTACTTTTCGTATTCAGGTGCAATATTTTTTGTGTGTATGTAATCTGTCTCAAAAAGTATGACAGATACTGAGTTTATTTCTCACATGGAAGTTGTTTTAGGTTCATTTTCACATCAGTTTCTGGGGGATTTTAACCTTTCTAAAATGTCTGTTAGAGAAAGTTTTCTCCTGTGTCCAACTGTTCCCAAATCCAGCATTTTTCTCCTGAAGGTGGACAGCTTATCCTTAACCAAAATGCCATCCTTTTTGGATAGAATCCTTTTATATCTTTGTCTGGAGACACTTATTTGAATTACCTGAGCCCCAAATCTCACCTAGCACAGCATCTCAGAGGGAGAGATCCTTGTGGGAATTATCTTCCATGAGATTTCCCTTCATTAACATTTTCAGATGTCACAATGACAAAAGCTTGGTAAAATGGGAGGTTTGGCTGCTAAATTCCATTAGCTATATCTTTGAGGTAAAGGGAATACTTATCTGCTTGGTATTGGTTTCTCAAATACAAATTCAAAAAAATAATATTTGATTATTATTAGAGAATCCAACAGAGAGCCATGAGGATGATTAGGGGACTTGAGCATCTCCCTTGTGAAGAGAGACTGAGAGCCCTGGGGCTATTTAATCTGGAGAAGAGAAGACTGAGAGGGGATCTGATCAATATCTATCAATATCTGAGGGGTGGGTGTCAAGTGGAGGGGGCCAGGCTCTTTTGGGTGGTTCACAGTGATAAGACAAGGAACGATGGGTTCAAACCTGAACATAGAAGATTTCAGCTCAATATGAGGAGAAACTTCTTTCCAATGAGGGTGACAGAGCACTGGAACAGGATCCCCAGGGAGGAAAGTCTCCTTCTCTGGAGACTTTCAAAACCCACCTGGGTGCATTCCTGTATGGACTACCTTAAGTGATCCTGCTTTGGCTGGGGGGTTGGACCTGATGATCTCTTGAGGTCCCTTCCAATCTCTGATATACTGTGATACTGTGATTGAGACCATTGTGAGATCCTAAATACTAGTGAAAAATTCAGTCATGGAAACAGTATCATATTATAGTGCTTCATATCATCTGTTTTAGAATAAACTTCATAAGGAATGCATAGGGCATGTTTTGACCAAACAAGTAATTTTCTTTAATAGCTGTTCCTTGTTAACAGACTCAGTTTAGAATCCAACTTTAGGTTGGTTCTTTTTACTACTAGAAACCAGCTCCTGAGAAATAACCTACTTAGCTATCCAATAGACAAACAGCCCAAATTGCAAAAGGTACTAAATCCTTGAGGTTCTACATAGCCTTTTTTTTCACCTGATATTGCAAGAAACTTTAAAAAGTTTTCCATGATTTTTTGCGTCATTGAAAATCTGCCTTGAAGTTTCCATTAAAAAGTAACAAACAATGGAAATAAAAAATAAAATCTACAGAAGAAAAAAAGAAAAAAGAAAAGAAAATGAAAAGGTAATCACCTCTTGCTCTGGTTATGTTTAGGTTAACTGTACTTTGTAAACACAGCTACATTGTTACATCATTTCAGTAAAGCTCTCACACTATGTTCACACATCTTTATTATGTCTGTGAAAGCATACTTTTCTTCTAAGGAGTTGACTAAAATCAGTTCTGCCACTACAGGCTATGTGATAGATTTTTTGATGCTACAGCTAAATCAGTCTCAAATCACACCTCACCTATCCCAGCTGCCATGGCTATTCTGACAGAAGACTGCAGCATAAATATATGATCAAGCAAGAGAATATAATTTTCTATTATATTCCCAAATAGGTAAATTCAAATTAATTTAAATTAAATTTATATTAATAAATATAAATTAATAGGTGCATGAGCAGCCCTATATGATATTGATCATTACTGTAAATATGTTAAGACCTTAAGATAGAAAATAATGTCAGTAGAGAGACAAAATGAGAAATGCAGGTTAGCCACTCACTTCTTGAAACTGAGATGAAGTTCTATGTAATATCCACCATGTAAAATGTGGCATTTTTAAGAATAATTATTATAAAATATCTTTAAAAAAATAATCCCAATTCATGTGAAATAATAAGAATTCATATTGGGTAGAGGTATATGAAACTTTATTAAAAGGAAATTTTAATAAAGCAGGTATCATTTTAGAAACAAATTAACTAATTCAACACAGAGGCAGAAAATTAGAAAAAAAGTAAGCACACCCTTCTGAAAAAAACTACCATAATGTAGTAGTAACAGCACAACCCTCACATCACTAGCACCAAAGGTGTCATTTCTGCAAGGTGAGCTTTGTAAGTGAAGGGCACTTTGAAGGCACACATCCAACCCATCTGTCTGTTATAAGCAGTCACACTCAGCAGTCCAAAATCAATGATCTGCAGTAAACCCACAAAATATTGTCATGAGACTATAAATGCAAACTCTAGTGTAATACCTAACTCAAAATTTTGAGAGTAGCAATCAGTTTTAATTGAGTCTACAACAAAAGAAAACAAAGCAAAACAAAAAAGTCTTGGACATTTTCATGAGAAGATAACCTAGGGACAGAGATCTACTTGAGAGAGTCCAACAGAGAGCTACCAGGATGATTGAGTGACTGGAGCACATGCCCTGTGAGGAGAAGCTGAGAGCTCTGGGGCTTTCTGTGCTGGAGAAGAGAAGAGGGGATTAATAAATGTTTATAAATACCTGTGGGCTGGGTGTCAAGAGGGAGGGGACAGGCTCTTCTCCATTGCACCCTGTGATAGGATAAGGGGTAATGGGTATAAACTACAGCACAGGAGGTTCCTCCTCAGCATGAGGAGGAAATTCTTCACTGTGAGGGTCACAGAGCACTGGAACAGGCTCCCCAGAGGGGTTGTGGAGTCTCCTTCTCTGGAGACTTTCAAGACCCATCTGGATGCATTCCTGTGCAACCAGTGCTAGATTCTATGATCATGCTCTGGCAGGGGGGTTGGACTCGATGATCTGTGGAGGTCCCTTCCAAACACTAACATCCTGTGATCCTGTGAACTCAGAACTCAGAACTATCTGTTTCTGTATAACATACGTCTTGATATTGCCAAGAATTAAATTGTTTTTACATCTGTAACAATGCAATGAAGTCCAAATGTTTTTAACTGTCCATATGTTTAAATGCCAAATGTCTGATGTGCAGATAGAAGTGAGAATTACATGTGCACAGATTTCCTGAGCTGCACGGATCTCCTTGGCATTTCAAGCACATATTGGGAAAGCATATTTTACATTAAGTATTTTGAAACATTTGTTACATATGGTTTAATTCCTGTGTTTATTGTCATATGTCCATACTTATAACTCTAAAAGGAAAAAAATAAAATACTACAGCTAGACTGAGCTCTTAGTCTCAGATGAGAGGATGCAAAAATGCTTCAGAAACTCTCCTAGGAAGCACAGACACAAGAGTCATTATTTCTTCCTGTTGCCTATGACATACAACCACTGCCAGTAGAAGATGCACTACTTGGGTCAAATGCAAAGGACTGAAATCAAGCTCTCTTTAAAACATGAAGCCTGACTGAAAGCTCTATGGGATGATTTTGATGCAGCCAGTAAGTGTGGTTTCAGGGCAGTTCTATGCTCATTGTTCAGACAGGTGAAGCAGATGGATGGGGAGTGAGATGTTGAAGAAAAGTATTGTTCACTTAGTTACCTAAGATATGAGTATAATCTACCCTCTAAAAGTATCTTTTTGTATTATCCAATTTTGTTTCCAGGAACTCTGTGTTTTGATTTTGAGTTGTTCTTTTTTCTGATCATTTAACACTTGGAAATAGAATTCTCCTTCAACATGCAAACATCATAAAACTCTGCTACCTTTTATAGTTAATAAGGGCAAATAATATGGGGAAGCTTGAGTTTTAATAATCTGTGTTGTAACTGTTGACTGAATCTCTGGCTTTGATTTGGATTTTCAGAAATACCTCCAAATCTAATCTCTTACAGAAATGGTACTAGCTTCAAATATTTGGGACATATACTGGCTGCTTCCTTTTGGTCAGTCTCTTCTATTGAATAGAATAAATACAGCCACTGACTTTACATAATTATGTTTATGTCACAGGAAAGACTGATAATTTGATGTTTTAATCCACTCATATGAGAACTCATTATTATTTTCTTTTTTTCCAATTGGAAACTGACTAAGACCCCAAAAATTGAAGGCTAGCTCAATTAAAATTGCTTGTTTAGAGAAATTTCATATGAATATCTGATTCTGCTAAAGCCAAAAGAATTTCACATTTACTACAGAAAGGTCATAAACTCATATAGAGCTCTTGTGGCTATCTCAGATAGACTTTGCATCAGTTAACAGTATGTCAACTGAGAAATCTCTACATTAAGGTCATAGGTCTCAAATTATTTCATTTAAGGCCAGAAGAATGTAAAAGTAGCTGAATTAAGATGACCTCAGTTACAGCTTTCTGTGTTGAAGTTGTTTTAGTCAATGCTCCCAGAGTCTTTTTCTTTTCTACAGGACACAAACAGCTTTTATTAAAGTTGGTAGAAAGTGCTGATATTCTGTAGGGAGGAATAAGGCCTTGAGATTAAGAAGCCTGCATTAACAGCATCTCAGTTAAGATGTTTTGCTTTTAGAAATACCTGTTAAAAGCAGCTGTTAAAGTGATTCAGGAGCACTCAAGTGCCAGATAACATATTTGCAGTAACTGCTAAATCCTAGGTAAAGCACTTCAACAGCTGTGAGACAGTGATTTAACAGAGCAAAGACCTTTCTTGTCTTCTTTTTTTCTACCTTCTCCTTCTATTAACATTGATGTTGATATCATCTAGATGACAAAATACGAAACTAAAATAGTCATACATTCATAATACTTAGTTGCAGATTGGGCATAACAACAACTCATTGACTGAGATCACTGTATGCAATGTCCCAAAATTATGTCCAAGGGACATTATCTTCAGGCTACATATCTGTCTTACTCTATACTTCCCATCTCCCTTCTTGCATACATGTAGCTCTAATAAACTGGTGGTCTGTTTCAGTTCTACTCCAGAGCTCAGCCATTCTGACAGGTGATATTCCAACAGGAGGTATAAACGGTGCTGAAGCATAGAATAGAATAGAATAGAATAGAATAGAATAGAATAGAATAGAATAGAATAGAATAGAATAGAATAGAATAGAATAGAATAGAATAGAATAGAATAGAATAGAATAGAATAGAATAGAATAGAATAGAATAGAATAGAATAGAATAGAATAGAATAGAATAGAATCAAGAAGGTTGGAAGAGACCTCAAGGATCATCGAGTCCAACCTGTCACCCTACACCTCATGCCTATCTAAACCATGGCACCAAGTGCCACGTCCAATGCCCTCTTGAACACCTCCAGGGATGGTGACTCCACCACCTCCCTGGGCAGCACATTCCAATGGCCAACCACTCTCTCTGTGAAGAACTTTCTCCTCACCTCCAGCCTAAACCTCCCCTAAGATGTGTAGTCAGACTGCCTCAGCCTGTGTTAGAGCACAGACTGTGCAAGAGGCAAAAAGTAAAGATGAATCAATGTTTGGATACATAGATTAAGAATATCTGAAGCTTTTATCCTTTTAATGTTATTTTTCAGATGTCTTGTTTCTCACACCGTTTAAAAAATAAAAAATATTTGTCTTTTTTTTTTTCCACGATTAATATAAAACTAAGTGGAAATAAAGGACAGACCACAATTATGGCACTTTGAAAGTTTCTGAGTTTAGTTCCACTAGGTGAAGACTTGGTAAATTTAGACGTTACTGCAAGGCAGCAACAACGGTGTGTATTAGTATTGAGCATACAAGAATCATCAGTTGTGTAAAATTCAGTCTGCTAAGCTTTAGTTATGTTTCAGCTCAGTAGGTTGCAGGCACAATATTCAATGTTAAGAGAAGAAACTTCTTATGTGTAAGTCTCTTCATTGTTTGGTCAGGTTCTACCTACACAAGGAAAATAGGTCACCTTTTAAATTTGTTAGTGATTATGGTTTTAATCACTCTGTATATGAAGAAAATTTGAATCCACTAAAGGCATTTCTTTTAAAAAATAATGAAAAGGTCTTGTTTAAAATTATTTCAGTAGAAAAATGGTCAGAGATTAGAGTCTTTACTGTTATGGAGGTGCTGAGTTTTTTCTTGCCTAGCTTTTCATTCCAGCAGGAGGTATAGAACTTAAGCATAAAAAATAAGTATGAAATTCCTGTTTGTCCTATAGTTGTAATTGTATAGTTGGATAAAAGGGCTGTGCCTGTGTGCACACCTAGTGCACTCAAGTCATTAACTACTTGGGTGATCCAGAAACTCCCCATGTAGACATCTGTGTAGAGGAGATAATAGAGCAATTTAGACAATAGATCAGCTTGAGACAGTGATTGACCAGACTCCAAGACACTCTCTCAATTAAAGATTTGACTAATTGGTGTAGAAGCTCTCCTGGTGGAAATTTCAGACTGCCCTGAAGATTTCCCCCAGGAAAACTTGCAGTGTCTAGACCAATTTCTGTGCTTAAATATGCTGATTAACACCCTGGTTGGAGAAACTTGCTATCTCTGACACTCTCAAGAGGTTCTTGCTGCAATATTGATCAAGTTGTATATAGATAAGTCCAATGGGACAATCTTTTTTAGACAGTTAAGAGAATTAAGAGATGTTTTGTCTGTAGCTTGAAATAATCCGTTGCAGTGGAACTTGCAGGAAGTGTCACACAGGACCAGTGTCTGCTGGACTGCAAGAACTGGACAGAACAGCAAGTAAAAGAGTCTCAGCTGATCCAGCTGAAAACTCTAGGGCAAGAACCCTTGTGATCTGCTTTTTGCTGTCTAGACAGCCATCAACTGTTCAAGAGATTTGATTCCCCATGCTCTGTACCAGGATGCCGGTGAACTAGATTTTAGCAAACACTTGGTCTGTGACTGACTATGAAATATAATCATCAAAATGCTGGTTGTCTAGTCTAAACTCAGAGGTAGTGTCACCTCCACAGCACAATTTATACCATCCACCTTTCAGACAGTTAAAAATGTGTAATCTTTCTCTAAGAGTGCTGTACTAATTATACTGACATGCAGGTGTGCTAAGGGCATTCAGGTTCACCAGTTGCACTCTACAGCAGTGCTGTCTCCTGCATCCTGTGATGCAGCTGTGATTACACAGCTGCAAAACCTCTTTCCCCCACCATCACTCTTTTCCTATTCCCTCACCTCTGTCTATGTCAGAGCCGGAAATATGTCCTTGAATTTATTCACATTCCAACAAAATACCTCACCCAAAAGTTTTCCATCCAAATATTATTAATTAAAGCAAATACACAACTTTGAGAGTAATCTACAGTTGAAAACCATAGAAATATTCCTGCACTCTTGGACGTCCAACAGAATAAAGCAGGAAAAAAGGAATGAAAGGTACTCCATGAAAAAGACAACCTTCAATTGCAGACATGCTTTTAAAGCTGCTACTGCTGCTAGTAGCATCCTGTTACCCAGTCCTGCCTCCATGTCATATCCTCCCTTGTGCCAGCATAACTTGGTAGTGGCAAAAAGAACTAAAACTGTGAACCTGATGAAAGTTCACACTGCAGAAGGAAACAGTTCTTTTTCAGCTCCATTGGTTCTCCAGTGTGGTTCATTGCACAGCAGTGCAGTGAGGGCAAATGTGAGTGGTAAGCATTGTTTCTGGTAGTGCTAGCATTTGACAGCTTGAAGTACTTACAGATCTCTAGCATCTCATACTCAGTGTGTTCCATTATAGACAACACAAGAAATCTTTCTAGAGCCTTTAAAGGCAAATCTCATCTCTAATACTCTATTATACATAAAGTGAGGTTTGTCCTGCAGTTGAAAGATTTGTCTGTAAACTTCAGGGAATAATTAGCAGCTTCTTAGTCAAAGCATCAATATTCATAAAAATTGATGGGGAAAAGTGCTTAGATGTTGCCCACAATAAGGCTGTATTTATTTATTTGTTTATTACAGGAGCCTGATGTCTCTTGTGCTATTCTAACCATTTCTTTTTCAACATAGCCAACAAGATAAGCTAAATAAAACTATTACTGCTTTAAGAAGAAGGAAAAGACCAATAAATATAAATCCACAAATTTTCCCAGCTTTTAAGGAATATGGAAAACTGTATTTTTAGAAGACAATTTTACAGACTCCATTGTACTCTAGTAATATATATGTATGGCAATACATTAGCCTGCTCTTCTCTGCTTGCAATGAACTAGATTTTAAGGTCACTCTTCAAAAGAAAAAAAAAATCAATAGGGATATTCACAGTTAAGTTCCAGTCTTAAGAGTACTATTATAAACAAAGCATTAAGTAAAGGAATTTGAAGAGATAAGACCTTCCTCACCATTAAGTGCACCATACATAAATCTATCAGCTCCATTTGTAAAGCTTGAAACAAATCAAATGACTCCAAGCAAATTGCATAGAAAAAGAAAAGGAACAGTAGAGCAATGATTCATTAATTACAAGAATGTTTTAGAAACAGCACAGAAAGTTATTTGAACAAACATAAAACACAGTTGGTGCATCTTCTAAATTGATAAAGTCTTGGAAAGTGCTAGAGTAAATAATAGAATAAGATTTAATGAAACCTTTTAATTTATAAATTACTAATAAACATTTGGGGAAAAAATGAAACAAACCAAGCAAAATACTCACACACCCAAGCAAAAAAACAATCCAAACAAACAAACAAACCTAGAAAAGAAACAGGAAACTTTTATTACAAATAATCTGGAGTAGTCTTCAATAGATAATGGAAAGTATTTTAGTATAAGCCTATGATAAATTGGTAAAACCCACAGAAAACAACAATTATATTCAAAACCAGTTTTGTGCTTTAAAATCACATGTGAGCATTTTGGTTAAAATGCATACCAAAGTTCTCAGATACAGAGAAAGAACTTTTAGATCCTGACATATCTAGTGTGTCTTATAACAAAAAATCAACAACCATCATGTTCACAACTAACATAGTGGTGCTCAAAGCAACTGTCCAGGAATGATTGTCATCATCCAGACTGATGACAAATGAATTATGATCATTTATGTGATTCATCCTCACTCACTGACTCCAAATCTTCATTGCAAAAACAGGTCAGTATGTTTCCTTGTGCATCTGTAAGTTACAGAGGATGCTTCTGATCCTCAGAGCTAGCACTGGAAAAAAAAAATGTAAAATATCGATAGTCAAGAGACACCTACATTAAGAAAATGTCAGAAAACTTATTATCACTATAGATTGTCTGTGATTTATTATTAAATGATAGCAATAAATATCCCAAGGTTAAAATATGCTTGCAGCAATGAATGGTAAGGAGAAAATATACAATTATTATGCTCTGCATTACAATTTTGTTCACTGATTTTTTTGCCATGATCATATCTGACAATGCAACACTTTGGTTTTTTGACATCCAGCAACTAAATTCAAATCAAAGCTGTATCACCTGGCACTGAAATTTCATAACATACACCATAATAAACAAGGTCAGCAACAGCTTTTTCAAGATGGCTAAGAAGCTTCTAAGAGCTATGCAGAAGTGAAATCCAATTGAAGTCAATAAAAACCCTTCTATTTGCTTCACCATGTACTTACATTAAAAGGATGATGCTATTGATTCAGCAGGCAATGTGACATCAGTACTCATCCAATGTCATATCCAGGACTCTGACTTTAGTATTTTGGGCAAAGGTAGCGTTGCATTAGGTTTGAAAATCTGCAGCAAAAGATAACCTTTCAGAAACACAAACTTCTGCCTAAATCAAACTTAAATCTGTCAATCTGAATATTTATATCAAAATCCAACAGCATTTCTGATAGTAGGATTGTTATAAACCTTATAATCCTGGCCAGTTCTAAGGTGAATGTTGTTAGCTACATTGTCTGTGTGCTTTTAATATAAACAATATTCTGAGTTCTGCAAAACAATACGATTTTAATATATTTTGATCAATTTTGCCCTGTAACAGAGAGGCCAAGAGTGTCCTTACACATGAATAGGTGCTTAAAAGGTAGGAAACAAGGAAAACAGCATGTTATAGATCTGGGTTTGCAGTGTAGGGCATTTATGAGTGGAGTCCTAGTGCAATCTTTTGTTGGACCAATGGAAATGTAACAAAAGATCCAGCAGAAAGATTCACACTGAGTTGTCAAAATTTGCAGTGAAACAAAATTATCTAGGAAAAATGAAAATCAGCTGTGATGACTGAAGAAGACTCACACAAATACCTGAGATGCCAATGATAGACAAATGTCAGTGAAGATAAATGTAAAGCAAATTACAGTAGAAAAAATAAAAACAATCAGATTTTCAGAGATGGACTCAGAGAAGTGGAATGAATCCTTGGGATTACATGGACAATTATATGAATATTTTAACTCAGTGACTGTTAAAAAAAGTAAATAGAGTGTTAGGAAGGGAATAGAGAGAAAATGAGAAAATTGTAAGCCACTGAATGTTTTCAGCTTCCCCCCCATATCCCATATCTTAGATAATGTGTTGATTTTTTTTTGCTGATTGATTTGGTGTGTTTTCAGAAATTATATATTAAAACTGTAGAAAGGCTAAGGTTTCAGTCAATTTCAGAAAAAGCTGGAAGGGTTCTATAGGTCAGTCTGTTTCACTCTGGCCCCCGAGAGCTCCTCTGGGAGTAAGTTTCCTTAAAAGCCATTTCTGCCAACTGGGAATAGCCAGCATGTATTCACCCGAGGTAACCTGTGCTTGATTCACCTGATTGACTTCTATGATGAGTTTACTAGATCTATAGATATGGTAGAGAGTGTTTATTTTTATTTTTGCAAGGCTTTGAACCCTGTCTCTCACAGGTTCTTTCTTAGGACATTGTGGTCTAGATAGATGGACTAACAGGTAAGAAAACAGTTGGATGTATCACTACACTCAAAAGGTAGTGGCTCATTAGCTGCCTGGATACTGGTTATAATCAGAGTTTCTTACAGGCTAATCTGAGTATTTATTATGTTTAATATCTTTATCAATGACCTGCAAGACTGGATGAAGTTTGTCTTCAAGTCTGGGGGTAACTAGGGGTGCAGTTGATATGCTGAGGGGCAGGGCTGCAATTGAGAGGCAAGTAGAAAGGCTAGGAGAATGAGCTATAGAGGTCCTTATGAAATCCAACAAAGTCCTGTGTTTGAGGCAGACTAACTCTCTGTAGCTGTATAGGCTGGTGACTGACTGCTAGAAAGCAGCTCTGCTGCAAATATGTGGTGGGCAGACATGAGTTATCTTTGTGTCCTGGTGGAAAAACTCACTGCATAACGAGCTGTATCAACTAGAGCATAGCCAGATCAAGGAAAGGGATTATTGCCCTTTTATCAGCAATTAATAGACTCCATCAGGAACTTGCAGCCATAGCTTAGTTGTCATGAGGTCTTAGGTAATAGGTTGGACTTGATGATCTCTGAGATCTTTTCCAACCTGGTTGATTCTGTGGTACTGCAACCAATTTTCAGGACCTTGACATGAGAAGTATTTGTAAAGCTCAATGAGTGCTGCAGATTCCAGAGTCCAGCAGAAGATCACCAGTATGGTTGGGGGCTGTTGTACTTAACCTGTAAGGAGAGGATGAAAGAATGGATCACATTGAGCCTGCACAAGAGAAACTAATGTCTTTCTAATATGTAAGAAGAAGCTACCAAGACAGAGCCCAATTCCTCAGCAGAGCGAAAAGAAAGAACAAGAGACACTGGTAACAAGTTGAAACAGGACAAGTTCCAGGGGATACAGGGAAAAGAATCTGTTCTCTGAGGGTAATTAAGCACTTGGGCATGATGCCCAGAGAGGTTATGCAATTTTTCCAGATTCAAATGTGCAGTGGAAGCCAAGCAACTAGATCTAAATTCACCGTATACTGTGGTTAGTGCAAGAGGTTGAGTTAGATGACCTCCCAAGATTTCCTCAGTAATGTTATGGTCTTGTGTTCCTTTGTATCTAGGACCCAAGAGATTTCTCAGAAGTAAATACTTCATACCTGAATTTGGTCCAAAGGGTTGTAATCAAATAAGCCTGTTCTAGATTGTGATGGGAATACAATGTCAAGAAAGTAGGGATAGTTAAGAGTTAAAATAGAAGGCTGTAGTTCAGCAGAGATCCAGTACTATGAGATACATAACTAAAACGATGGAAGAATAATTCAGATTTATTAAATTAATGTAGCATATAATTTTGGGACATAAATTGCAGGACTGAGTCCAAAATCAAAACAATACTGTCAAATTGAAGAAATATTTTGGAAGAAAAACAAAATAATTGATAAACATAAATGCAAGATGGTCTCTTTTGATGAGAATGTTTATTTGTCCAACAGACAGAACAGTAAAACTGGATCTGGTGAACATTAGTTAACCATAATTCAATGATATTTTGCAGTTTTAAAACTGTAGATCAGCATAGTGAAATACATAACTAAGACTGAAATATAGGTAGCAGTATTTCCCTTCTACCAGTGTTACTACAGCTTCAGCTGGGTTGTTTGTGGGCATCAGACTACAAAATGTGGGCAGAGAAAACTCTGGCATAAATTATTAAGAGTAATGTAGAACCCTACTCATATGACCAGTGAAGAAGGCTTGAAAGAACTGTGCTTGTTTAGTCTAGACATGGAGACAGAAAAGAAACATGATACTACTTTTGAAATATGTAAAAGGCTTCTGCAAAATGAAAAAGAACAATCTGCTTTCTATCTAGCTACAGGACAGGTCAAGAAGCCATGAGCTGAAATTGCAGCAGAAGAGCCTTGTGTGACGTTAGGAAAACTTTCTGACTTTAAGAATAGCAAATCATTGAAACAGGCTGATAATGGAAGTGGTGAGAATCTACATCAGCTGTAGACTTTGAGAACAGGTTAGACAAGCCCCTGACAGGGATGGTAAAGGTTTAATTGTTTCAGCCTGGTGATAGAAAGACGGGTGAGGTGACCTCCAGAGATTTTTTTTCTAAGCAGAGGCATAGAATCATGGTAAGACAGGAATGTGAATATTCTCTTGCTAAAGAAATGCATAAATTTTATAGAAATTGAAAGGTTAAGCCCTTAAAAAAAACAAACAAACAAACAAAAAAAACCAGCCAAACCCAAAAAAACACCTTTCCAATACAGGTGCACTTTCCAATGGTGATAAGCAGCTCCACTGTTATTAAAGAGCCCTAGGGATAAGGTGTTTTAGTACTCTAGGCTCAGGCAATTCACTCTTTTGGAAATGAAAAACAGAAGGTTGAAGGGACAATATTTAACAAATAAATAAATGAGAAAATATTTTCAAAATATATATGCTCTCACTACACCTTAGAGTGCATGCAATCCTATGTGTGGAATAAGCAGCTGCTCATTTCCAGATGGGGGAGAAGGCAAGGTCCCATTGCAAAGAGTGTGACCCATCAATAATGCCTCTGGTGTTCAGGATCTTGGGAAGTTCTTACTTTATCCCTTTGCTCATATTTTTAGAACAAGCTTTAAAAACATCCACATGCAGCATTTAAGTACTCTTGACAAAGGGGTTGTCAGGACCAGGAAGATTACTGTGTACACTGTAAGTTGCTTACAATTTTCACTCCACACCAAGCTTTTGTAAACCTAGGAAAAGTCTACAAAGTCCCTTTCTGATAAAAATTAGTGGGTTGTGTTGGTGCTTTGCACAAGAATTAATATAATAATTATTATGTAGCAACCAAGATTTAAAAGATAGAACCTCTGCTGGTAAGTAATCAACAGAATTATATTCACTTCAGTGGAACTCTGCCAATCTTTTCCAGCTCAATATCAGATTGAAAATGTTGTATTTCCAAAAATGCATCTATTTTTCATATTAAAATGGGTTTTATTTTTCTAATTTGCTTAGCAATCTTATTTAAATAATCAGTGTATGTATTTGCATTCTTAGTTTGTAATCAGATTAAATATAATGGGCTTTTCAAGATAACCTACTGAAAAATTTAGTTCTTTTCTTAATAAGGTTTCTTTCTAGGAAAAATCATACAAAAATGCTATAACAGGACATTTTCAGTGTGGAAATAGTAGCTGTTGTTTAAGCCAGCATGGTGATTCAAAAAAGCTTAAGGATTAGGAGTGTTGTATAGGAAACATAATTATTCTGGTTTAGAAAAGAAGGGCTAGAATTGGTTGTTCTTTCATGAGAGAAGTGGATGGAGAGCTCTGGAGCATTAAGCATATTAAGCAATGCTGAAAATGAGCAGCATTCCCTGTTGCTGTGGGCAGAAGGAATAGTAGCTGTAGCTGTTCCTTCTGGGTAATGACTGCTTTCTCACAGTCTTCGATTATTCTTTCAATAAGAATAATGAGACTGAGTTGCTGAAGTTGAGTCATAGACCAAATAGGTACCAGGGACCACGGGGATTCTATCAGAATGCAGCCAGACATGGTACTCCCTGTAGGCACAGGCATCTCTTGGAGCTAAAAAAACTCCACGTTTTCCTTATAGAATCTTTGCCTAAGGCTTCTAAACAGAGTATTTTAAACCCTAATCAATAACAGCTTAATGTTTACACAATAATCTGCTCAAAACTTTGGAGGAATTGACCTATGTGCAGTTGTGCATAACAGCTCACAAGATGCTAGTGTTCAAAATCATCCGAGGATATTAGGATCTGTCCTTCCAAGTGTCCTTGAAAATGACAGTCTCAACCTAGACCCCTGTAGTCATGGTAGTTTGCTCAGTCTATTTCCATGTGAATATCAAGCAGGCAATTTAGAAGTCTAATTTTTAACCTCCCTTTACTGTCAAAAAGGAATTAGACCATATGAAGTCATCAAGGACTGTCTGAGGATTTGCTATAACACCCATCACCATGGTGTCTAAGTGCTTCCTGAAAAGACCTATTAATCACTGTGACTAAGCGTTCCCTCCTACCTGATCTGTCAGCTGAACGGCTGTTACTTGGGTTTCTGATTTATGTTCTCATGATTTAGCTTAAATATGGGCATCAAATAAGACACCAGATAAATCCACTCCTATTTGAAATCATCACAAGAAAAGACTAAGTTTAACACATTCATTTATTTGTACTCAGGCAACTGGGCAAAATTAGATGAAGAATATATGATTTCTACCCAAAAAACAGAGTAATTCAAAAAAATTCTACCCAAAACAATGTAATTCAAAAATTACATTGGAGTTAAGCAAGGCTGTGATGTTGATCAAGTTACTAGGACATTTTCTGACAAAACAATTTTTATCAACCAGCATTCTGCTTGTTACAACAGTTTCTCAAATGCAAGGTGGAAATTCTCATTGTAATTTCTATCACACTGTTACAGAACCACAGAATCAACCAAGTTGGAAGAGACTTCTAAGATCATCAAGTCCAATTGATCACCCAACTCTAACAAATCATAGAATCATAGAATTGTTAGTGTTGGAAGGGACCTCAAGGATCATCTAGTTCCAACCCCCCTGCCATGGGCAGGGACACCTCATACTAGATCAGGTTGCCCAGAGCCACATCCAGCCTGGCCTTCAAAACCTCCAGGAATGAGGCTTCTACCACCTCCCTGGGCAACCTCTGCCAGTGTCTCACCACCCTCATGGAGAAAAACTTTTTCCTAACATTTAATCTGAATTTACCCACTTCTAGCTTTGCTCCATTCCCCTTAACCCTATCACTATGTGACAATCAACTAGATCATGGCACTAAGTGCCTCATCCAGTCTTTTCTTAAACACCTCCAGGGATGCTGATCCCACCACCTCCCTGGGCAGCCCATTCCAATGGCCAATCTCTCTTTCTGGGAAGAACTTTTTTCTAAGATCAAGCCTATACTTCCCACTGCACAGCTTGAGACTGTGTCCTCTTGTTCTGTTGCTGGTTGCCTGGGAGAAGAGACCAACCTCCACCTGGCTACAACCACCCCTCAGGTAGTTGTAGGCAGCAGTAAGGTCTCCCCTGAGCCTCCTCTTCTCCAGGCTAAACACCCCCAGCTCCCTCAGCTTCTCCTCACAGGGCTTGTGCTCCAGATCCTTCAGCAGCTTTGTTGCCCTTCTCTGGACACATTTGAGCAACTCAACATCTTTCTTGAATTGAAGAGCCCAGAACTGGACACAGTACACAAGGTGTGTCTTAACCAGTGTGAATAATGGGGCAGAAAGACTTCCCTAGTCCTGCTGACCACATTATTCCTGATACAGGCCAGGATGTCTTAACAATTAGGCTATTGGTCAGTCTTGTAAAATGTAGGATATGTAGGTTAGTGTGATAACCTAACCACAAGGCTCTCAGAATCTTTTTTTATTAATAAAAAAAAAATTGTCTAAGATTAGTGAAACTTGCACAATTAAATTTTCAAAATGCTTCAAACCCATTTAATTTTTTAAAATATATAAAAACAGCAATTTTCCAGTACACACAGTTAAAATAAATATTTGAAAGGAAAATAATTAAATCACCCTGATTTTGCTTGTTTTTAATCTGATTTTCTGTGCCAGTCATCCCTGTTCATGAATTCAAGGAAAACAGCCAAGATTGTTGTATTTGTTTAAAATTATAAAGTTGCTATTATTGGCTTCTTTGCTTTTCCTTGAAGTAACCATAGCATTCAGAATTCCCTCATTGTCCTTGATAAATAACAGTTGCTGCCACCCCATCTTAGGAAAACTTTGAAGCTCCTAACAGCTACTGCTTCTATTAAGGATAGTGAAGGTCATGTTTACATATTTATCATGATTTCTGATCTTTTTAATGAGTCTTGCACTCCTTGTTGTGCTTGACTTATTCCAGGTGTCTTCCTCACTTTGTCTTCTCCCATGCATAAATTTTGTTCTTAAATGTAGACATTTGGGTTTTGAATGCTATTATATATATAGTTATAGTTATAGTTATAGTTATAGTTATAGTTATAGTTATAGTTATAGTTATAGTTATAGTTATAGTTAGTTATTGTTATAGTTATATCCATAATTATATCCATATTTATATGACCAAATAGTGGTTTGTTTGTTTTTTTTTCCTTTTTGTTTAGTTTGGAGTTTTTTGGGAAACAGGAAATTATTTTGTGGCTCTTTTTATTATAATGTTTACATAAGGGTCACTATTTTTTTAGAAGTGCACCTGACAATATAATCCTTCTTTACACTTTTAAATTAAGACTTTAAAAGAAAAAAATATGGTTATCTTCTCCTTTCTTTTCCTTTACATAGCAATTACAATGTTATGCTTCTCAGGAGAAATTTATCAGTAATATAAATAAGATAAAGTTTCTTACTCCATCTTAGATAAAAAACTTTTAAGATCATGGCACAGTACTTACGCATTCACATCAAATGTTAATTCAGGTCTAAATATACATATTTGCAAAAGACCCACATTGTACCTCTGCATAGAGATACAAAATCTACAGAATGGTTTGGAAATGGATCATTATGTTTTCCCCAATGCCATTTATATGCCATGTATTTAAATATATATTTTCTTGAACTTAGAAATTGCATGCATTGAACTAATGAAAAGGAGACATAAGAAGCTAATCAAAGCATTAAAA
Source organism: Indicator indicator (assembly GCF_027791375.1). NCBI lineage: Eukaryota > Metazoa > Chordata > Aves > Piciformes > Indicatoridae > Indicator > Indicator indicator. Next base: position 9,957,362 of record NC_072011.1, on the reverse strand, counting down.
TTTTGGACAAACCTTTTCATCAAGCCTATGAGTACAGCAATCAAAATCTTTTCAGTCTTAACAGAAATTTTGCATCTCCTTCATGAGTCTCATCTTCTGCCTCTGAATCTTTTCTGATTTTTACAATAATCTGAACATGTTGCTTTGATTTGTTGATTTTAATGACAAACAGAGGTGACTACAAGTGTTCTAAGCTTCCTCACAGTCAGTAGTAAATAATAGTCAAGCAAACTCTTGTGGCAAGTGTTTTGTCCAGAACAGAACAATTCAGCTTAGCTAACTAAAGTCAGTTAAATAAATAAATAAATAAATAAATAAAAGCTTTCAAATCCTGCCTATTTCTTTACAAACCTTCTCTAGAAACTCCATCAAACATATGGTGGCTTTTGCAATGACCTCACAGTCATTATGATGATCTCATATTACATTTTTATTGGCATTATATACGTGCTCTTTCTTTTCCATATTTTCTTAGAAATCCATTGTTATTGATTGGGCTTTTATAGCTTTCTCTCTAGCTGATGGTTCTCTGCAGTCACTCAGCTTTAATTCATTTCTTTTCAGAAATTTAGTTTAAAATTGCCTCCTATGGATGCTTATCACATTCTTTAAGCTTTAACTAAGGGTCTCAAAATGAATTCAAGATAGATCTTCCACTGACTTCTACACTTTGCTAGCATAAAAATTGATGCTATCATCTTCTTATGGTATACCTTCTCACAATCTTTAGTAATCTTTATTCTGTGCTATATTTATGCATTAAAGTGTTCCCTACATCTGAAAAATATACATCTTGAATTTTGTATTCCTCAGATGAAAGAAAATAAACACATGCTCTAATTCTAACAAGTAGGAGGGTTTTTTTTCCATGTTAATCATTTTCCATTTAATTAATTGTATTTGTTACCTATTTTTTTCCTATGTATGTACAAAACAAACATCTAGTAAAACCACACAGTGTTTCCTTGAGGTTTTGTAAACTTTGTTTCATCACAACACCTACTAGCAAATTAGCAATTTGAAGGAAACAGCACACTCATAACTGAAGTATAGACACCTGAAACTCAGCAAATATGTCTGTAGCTTTGTTCATCACCTTTCCTGCCTCAGTTTCCCCTCTCTGTAACAAGGGTTTCTGTGTTAGAAAAGTATGTGTTACTCAAGAATTTGTGAGTCCAGTATAACTGCAATTCCAGCTGTGTAACAGCATTATTCTCCAATATCTGCTAGGAAGAAGAGATGTCTATCAACACCTCCAGAAGTCTCTTCTAAAGCCCAAATAAATATCCTAAGCTTTCACTTCCTCCAGGGACTGGTAGTAAATATGTTCCAAAGTCAGAAACAGCAATAAGGATTATTGTTTGAAAGTAGCTAATTTGTAGTGGGCAAATAAAGTTTGAAGGTTTTTAGAATTGTCTCCCGGGCAGCTGTGTTTCCATTGGGATCAGCAGTGAATAAGCTTGGAGCAATATGTTTCAGGGTTTATTGGGACATGCTAAAGGAAGGAGAATGGGCTTGCACTTTCAACTTGATGCTCTATACATCTTCCTTTTAGACACTTTTTAGAATTGTCTGTTCCTAACTTTCCAACTTTCTTTCTGACAGAATGTAGACATAAAACTGCTTTTACAGTGACAGTCTGCATCTTGCCTGGCTGTATCAATGAGTCCCTATCAGCCGCTGAAGAGCTCAACTCCTAGGATCATTTAGCATTCCTTGACACTGGTGTTTAATTAGAGAATGTTTGAGCTCTTTAAACTGCTAGTCACTCACAGTTACTTGCATCACCTTTTCAAACTTTTAAACATTTATTTTTATTTTTAGAAATGCTTAATCCCCTTTTTAATAGAAAAGAGTGAAAAGGATTAAGCCAACGAACTGTGAATGGAATACAAATCAGCGTGAAGGAAGATCCTCTCACAGCAGCTAGCATAGAGCCATCCAGAAAGGCAATTGCTAAGCAGGCAGAAAGATAGAGGGCATTTTAAATATACATGATTCTTACAAACATCTATCAATACCCATGAACAGAGAAAGATTAGAGACTGAAGTTAATACAGATGTTCACATGAAAAGAGACAAATAAAAGGAACGGATCAGGAAAATGAAATTATAAGAAATTGATTGACAGAAGAGAACATACCTTTCTACACCTGACAAATGTACGGTAGGTCAGTGTCCTGTACCACATAACCTTCAATTTATTGCTATGTTTAGTGCCAACAGCAGGCTTCCACTTCAGCTGTGCCTTCAAAATAAGGGAGAAATATGTGAGAAATTGGCAGTAGAAAACCTTTGTGGTCAATTTCTTCGGAAGGGAGCATCAAAGAATAATTTAGGTTAGAAGGAGTCTCTGGAAGCCATCTGGTTCAGCATTTGCTTTTAGCAGGACCAAACTCTGGAACTACTGCTTCATTAGAGCCTGAATCTTATTTTGTGATATAGACTATATTACATTTCATAAAATTGGTTCACTGGCACACCTGTGTTTATTCTAGAATCGAAGAGACAACCTTTATGTATTGATTATTCAGACCTAACATAGAGGTATTACAGATATATTCTGCAGGATAATTTGTCAAAAATAACCATAAAGGCAAGGAAACAGATAATTCTGATAGTTAATACAAATTGAAAATTCTAGGCATCTGAACCATAAACTTACAGCTTGTTTAGCTGTAAAAGCAGACAGTTTTCCTGAGGTCTTACAGCAGAGGCATAATCCAGATGACATTTTATGCACCTTTCTAGGTGGCATGGCTTGGTTTTTTTCTTATTCAGAAAAATACTAAATAATAAATAGAAAGCAGCAAAGAAGCCCCTTGCAATTTAGTATCTGATTGGTAATTAGTTCAGAGATACCACAGTTACAAAAGAACTTAATTATCCTTATTTCTGAGCCTTTTACAATTTAAAGCTCCTACAATGATAAGTTTTGCTGAATTTGAGTCACCTTTGTGCTTTAGGCATCAAAATTATTTCCGTGCATCAGAGCTTCATTTGTCAGTGGTCTGGAAAAGTGGACCAGCTTCTCTGGTGCCACATGGGATTCTTTATTGAGATTCTCCTAATTTTGTTCAGCCTGAAGAGAGCATTAAGGAGACCATGAAACCTAGGGCCCACCTTGTGGATGAATATGCAAAGAATGATAATGAGTATGAAAGCTTCTTTAGCTCCATGACATTCAAAGTCCTTGGTATCACAATGCCTGACCACTGGAGTTACTGGAATGGAAAAGACTGTTCTGTCATTTAATCAGTGCTTTCCACTCATTGGGATTCAGCCCCAGTCTCTAGCGGCAACTCTGCTAGGATTTCTGCAGCTTTAGGGCTGCAATAACTCACCTAACCGTAAAAAAGGGGTGGGACAGATGAAGAAGATTAAGAAATGCAGTGGTTTGTGGAGGTTTGCTCATTTGCATATGTTTTCATCTCCCCTGTGGATGGGCTGGCATTCATTAATTTCCCCTCAAACAGAAATTCTTGTTTGTCACAGAAAACCCCAAGATACATCTCCCGAATTTGTCCTACATAGAGATATTATACCACAGAGAGCAATAAACAGTATTGATTGCTTCCTGCCATATTTGTGTGACCCTGACTATTTTGCAACAATTTTAAAAATTTGTGCTGCTTAGACAGTATCCAGGAGGCTGTTGGACCTGTGGCTTGGCTTCTAAACACTTTGTCTCCTTAAGAAGGAGATTTATATTGGCTCTATCCCAGAGGTGAATATAATGACCTCTTTCACCTTGTCAAAAGGGCAGCCTTGTCAAACTCACAGTAGTCAATATCCTACAGTGCATCCATTTAGCACAGGAGCACAGCCCAAACTGGGACTTCTGAGTGCAGGTACTCAAATGCACAGGTCTGACAAAGACAAATAGCACAGGGATGCACTAACCGAGCAAGGACAAAGGGACATCGTGCCTCCACTGTGTGAGAAATTGAAGTCCACTTATATTTCTCCTCCGTGTGTTTTATGATGTGAGAAGAGGTTTAATTTTTTTTAAAATCTCTGATTTAACATGTGAGAAGAAGAGGAATATTTCTGCACAATTCCCCACATTTTCTTTCATTAATTTTTCCTTTAACTTTTTATTGTTTCTTTGTTTGTTTTAATTGATTGGAACTTTATCTTTTTCAAATAGGTACATTGATTTGGACTCTTAAATAATACAGTTTCCCTGTTGACACTCTCAATACTGTCTGCTACCAGTATGCATTTAATAGTTTCTGCTTAAGGTACTACAGCAGTGCTGTGCCAAGTAGTGGTCATATATTTTTATGTGGGCAGTTCTGATCTTCTTGCTGACCCTTCTGATTAAATAACCTATGCTGAAATTGTGCTGTGTAGAGATCTGTAACACAGACTGCATTTCACAGAATAAGACACTAAATATCAGAGAAATTGTTTCAATTATTAAGAAAAAAAGACTTTTGAATGACATTTATAAAGAGAAAGAACCAATTACTGGTTTTTGTGACCTTCTTCTAGAGCAATACTATTTTCCTTATATGATTTTACTTTTGAAGAACTAAAGTTTGTGATATATATGGGCCAACTGTTCCTTTAACACAGACCTGTTGTGCAAGGGTGGTCTTTTTCAAATGCAAAGCTCTGCAATGATCTTGAATCTGTTTAGAATTAGGATTGCATTTGTCCTTCAGGTCATAGTTTTCTGGCTGTCATTTTAATGCAAATCACAAGTAAACACAAGAGTAAAATCTGTATAAAATCACCACCAGTCCCCAATCCTACAAACACTCAGCATGTAGCTAATGGTAAGTCACATCGATTTCAACAGTACTACTAACAGTGTGCAAAATTAAACACATTTATAAGTCTTTGCAGGATCAGGGCTTCAGAGAGCTCACAAACTGGCCTTTGATGTCCACTTATAAATCCCCATTATAATTAGCAGGAGTTTTGCAGTCACATCAATAGCAAAGTATATGTAGAGTGTATTCCTGCTAGCCAAATAGTCTGCAGATGGAGTCCCAAAATATTCATTGACTCCCTGCTGACAAGGAAATTATTTATTATTTCTACCTACATGATACAGTACTAACCTTGAAAACCCATTATATTCTAATGAAGCCAAAGACACTTAAAATAACAAACAATCACCATCTCAAAATCTGATTTAGTTTAAGGAGACATTACAGCTACCAGAGAATTAGAAATTTCATTCTTTCTTATTATGTCTCATAATGAAAGGGATAAAGCCTTCTAGAAACCAGAACAACATTTACCACCCTGAACTCTGTTCCTGTTTCTACAACAGGAAGGTAGTGCAGACTATAGTGTGGGATCAAAGGGTATACAGACAAGAGAAAGCAAGATTTTCAGGGAAGAGGAGGAAGGATCAGTGGGTACTACTGGAAGTCCAGTCCTTCTACTTTTTTTCCTCAGTGGAAGGACACTCAGAAATGTATTTAAAAATACTGTTTTTCCAAGTACTTACAGAATCTACAGGGCTAAGGAGAGTTAGCAGCTGCTTTCTCTTTGATTTACCATATTTACCCTGAGGCCTTGCTCCATGTCATAGTTGGGGAAAGAAAAGAACTCTAAGAAGTGGAAAATCTTTTGCTTTGCTGATTTTAAATGCAGCAGAAGTGGAATCTGTACATGTGGAGTGAACTGTTGAACAGAAGTGTAGGTGTACTGCTTACAACATGGAACAACTGACACACTTCCCTAAGTAAGGACTTTGAAAAGACAAATATTTATTTATTTGTTTGTTTAACTAAAGCTAATGGGAATATTGTTGAGGAAAAGCATTCCAGAAGATGTAGCATGCATATCTAGGGCCTTATGCAAAGATTTCAGTGCCCTATCTGACCTTTATGCTTCATAAAGGCTAAAGCATAGCATACAGAATAGATATCTGTCTTAGGCAAATGGAAAAAAAGTATTTTTTCACAGTATATCAGAGGTTGGAAGGGCTTCAAGAGATCATCAGGTCCAACCCCCCTGCCAGAGCAGGATCACTTAGGGTAGTCCACACAGGAACACATCCAGGTGGGTTTTGAAAGCCTCCAGAGAAGGAGAATCCACAATCCCTCTGGGCAGCCTGTTCCAGTGCTCTGTCACCCTCACTGTAAAGAAGTTTCTCCTCACGTTGAGGTGAAATCTTCTATGTTCTAGTTTGAACCCACTGTTCCTTGTCTTATCACTGTGAACAACCAAAAAGAGCCTGGCCCCCTCCACTTGACACCCACCCCTCAGATATTTATAGACATTGATCAGATCCCCTCTCAGTCTTCTCTTCTCAAGACTAAAGAGCCCCAGGGATCTCAGTCTCTCTTCACAGGGGAGATGCTCAAGTCCCCTAAGCATCCTCATTGCTCTCCATTGCATTCTCTCCAGCAGGTCTCTGTCTTTCCTGAACTGGGGAACCCAAAACTGGACACAGTGTTCCAGCTGTGGTCTCACCAGGACAGAGTAGAGAGGTAGAAGAACTTCCCTAGCCCTGCTGGACACACCTTTCTTGATGCATCCCAGGATCCCATTGGCTCTCTTGGCCACAAGAGCACATTGTTGTTCCGTGCAGAACTTGCTGTCCAACAGCACTCCAAGGTCTTTCTCTGTGGAGCTGCTTTCCAGCAGGGCAGCCCCTAACCTGTCCTGGTGCCTGTTTTTATTCTTCCCCAGATGTAGGACCCTGCACTTGTCTGTATTAAACTTCAGGAGGTTTGCCTGCACCCAGCTCTCAGCCTGTCCAGGTCACACTGGATGGCTGCACAGCCTGACAGGTGTCAGCCAACACCCCCAGTTTTGTATCATCAGTGAGCTTGCTCAAGTCATAAAAATCTTCCTTCACTGTTTCCATGTCCTGATCTTCACTGACTATTGCAAAAGGAAATTGCTGCATTTCTTCTCGTATCAAGTTCTCATCATCTAAGAGGATATTAAATATTAATTGTTTGGTTGAAAACACATGTCCCCACCATCAACATTTGTTAGAGGGTTTTGGTTTGTCTTTACACTGAATCTGGAGCAAGCTGATGTACAATTACACAAGTAGCTTAGTTTTGCATGCTAACACTGAAGTATTTAAGTATGTTTCATTGAAGTATGACAAATCAACCAGAGAGAATCTGACCTATTCAGCAAATGCCGGGGCTGTGGGGGTTTATACTGTGGTAATAACAAACAAGAAGTGCAGTCAAAAGTTCAAGTTTGGAATTAGAGTAAACAAAATTTGAATTTTCTATCTGAGTCACAAGTTAACTAGCTGATGCTTTCATGATAAATCAAGTGGCACAGTAAGTGCTCTGGGAAGGTAGCACATATACTTTTTTCTTGTCATACAGTATGAATAAAAAACAGTTTAGGGTTCACTATAAACTCTTCTAAAAAACAGCCTGGAAATTGGGATAAGAAGTCTATTATACAATTACCTAGCTGTAAATATAGGTTCATTTTTTTTCTTTTTTTTTTTCCTCTTCTAGCATGATTACTGATCCAGGACAAAGTGAATCAACTGTTTTTTGTTAAAAGTTTGACATATCTGACCAGATCATAGAGATCTTCTGAAGTTAAATGTGCTCTCACAGTCACTGTCCCTCGAAGGAGCTTCATTCTCTTAAAATTGTTTTATTAACTTTAATTGAAACATAGCTAGTGGAGAATTTATCCATTTAGGGTTCACTATAAACTCTTAGGGTTTAGGGTTCACTATAAACTCTTCTACAAAACAACCTGGAAATTGGGATAAGAAGTCTATTATACAATTACCTAGCTGTAAATATAGGTTCATTTTTTTTCTTTTTTTTTTTTCCTCTTCTAGCATGATTACTGATCCAGGACAAAGTGAATCAACTGTTTTTTGTTAAAAGTTTGACATATCTGACCAGATCATAGAGATCTTCTGAAGTTAAATGTGCTCTCACAGTCACTGTCCCTCGAAGGAGCTTCATTCTCTTAAAATTGTTTTATTAACTTTAATTGAAACATAGCTAGTGGAGAATTTATCCATTTAGGGTTCACTATAAACTCTTAGGGTTTAGGGTTCACTATAAACTCTTCTACAAAACAACCTGGAAATTGGGATAAGAAGTCTATTATACAATTACCTAGCTGTAAATATAGGTTCATTTTTTTTCTTTTTTTTTTTTTTCCTCTTCTAGCATGATTACTGATCCAGGACAAAGTGAATCAACTGTTTTTTGTTAAAAGTTTGACATATCTGACCAGATCATAGAGATCTTCTGAAGTTAAATGTGCTCTCACAGTCACTGTCCCTCGAAGGAGCTTCATTCTCTTAAAATTGTTTTATTAACTTTAATTGAAACATAGCTAGTGGAGAATTTATCCATTTAGGGTTCACTATAAACTCTTAGGGTTTAGGGTTCACTATAAACTCTTCTACAAAACAACCTGGAAATTGGGATAAGAAGTCTATTATACAATTACCTAGCTGTAAATATAGGTTTATTTTTTTTCCCTTTTTTTTCCTCTTCTAGCATGATTACTGATCCAGGACAAAGTGAATCAACTGTTTTTTGTTAAAAGTTCAACATATGTGACCAGATCATAGAGATCTTCTGAAGGGAAACATACTCTCACAGTCACTGTCCCTCAAAGGAGCTTTATTGTCTCAAAATTGCTTTATTAACTTTAATTGAAACATAGCTAGTGGAGAATTTAGCCATTTCCTTTTTTCTCTGTGCTTTACTCTTAACTGTAGCTGTGAAAGCCAAGTTGAGTTTATAGTAGCTTGATTTTTGACATAAAAAAATTTAGAATAACTGAACTCTTGAATAATTCCATATCTGAAAGAGCTTTTGTGCTATGGCAGAAACAGGATCTTAAATGTTAACTCTGTAATGGATGTCAGAACACCACCATATGTTATATTTTAATTTACCCTTGGGTTTCCAGAGTTTATTGAAATTCTGGTTTAAAAGTCAAACATCTTATGTCTGTACTTAGAAAAAAATATTCAAGTAGATACACCAGGAAAGGAAAAGTATAAATTATCATTATAAAACATGACTAGAGTGCCATGCAGAAGTCAGATCACCATATCCAGGAAACACGAATTCCAGTGAGGAATACCTAGATAAACTGTGGTATTAGACATCCATCACAGCAGAGGGGGAAAAAAAAATGTCGAAAAGTGTTTAGAAGGATGTTGATGTTTTCAGGCCTGCAACAGGCACTGACACTGTGATATCAGGTTCCTCAGTCCCTCTGCTGTGAGGTTTTTCCTTGCTATCCAGGAAAAGCACCCCACCCCATTGATATCACTTCTGATCACAAAAGTAGAATGAACACGTTAGGGTTGAAAAAACTTCACTTTGTTGTCCTCTTCCAGCTACGGTGAAGCATAGGAGATATCCCTGGACATTCCCATACACATCACCTCTGTGCCTTATCACTCATTTTCCCATTTCCTTTTCTGCACCCGAGCCCTGCCCAAATTAATTTCTGTTAATCACATTTTTTTTTCCTTCACTGAGCTCAGTCTTGCTACACCCATAATCCAAATTTCGTATTTCTTATTTTGCTACCTAGGTATCTTCAACATCATATGCTCTACCAACAAGGCTGCCTAGGTGTTGTTAATCTCACAAGGATATTCTCCTTTCAGTTATCTATGGTCTTTAGCCCTTTCTCACTTAACTCTCAGTTAACCATGCAGGTGTCCTTGTCAGTCCTCACAGTGCTATCTGTAACTTTTGGCAGCTTCTCACATCATTTATCTGTCATGTCCAGCAATTTCTCATGTTGTAGTTTCTCATGTCTTGCTCAGGTAGCTTAACACCAGGCCAAGGCTTATTCAGATGCCTTGATATCTGCCCACAGCCCTAACAAAAAGAGGAAATAAGACTTGGCTTGTTTATCTTTGCAAAATGAAGGCTGAGGTCAGAGATGGAGTAAAATCTTCCAGGCATCTTAAGTATGAAGGGCTAAAGCTACCATACAGAATAATTGGAAAAAAGAAATTGTTACTGCAGCAGTTGCATATATGTGTAAGTACATATCAGGCACCTAGAGATCACTGTAAGATTGGTCAATCTGATCATTTGAAACTGAACTAGATTGGTTTTCATTGAGAGCCCTCATTTTAATGCTTAGTTCCTACCCAGTTTTAGTTGTTATCACCACACATTCAAAGATGTCAGCCTTTATCAGCCATAGGCTACACTCACTGTGAACACACAGTTACTGTGGCACTGGTACCATACACTCAGTGTGGTAGTCACCATCACCTCAAAAGAGAAACAGTCTCCTGATTTCTTCCATGTGAGATAGGGAGTTAATCAACATGTTTGGAATCTCTCCCTGTTGTAAAATATTTGAGTTTTCTTGACAGCTCTAACCCCTGGGCTTCTGTTACTGACACAGGTGCTGTGGGATGCTCAGGGAGGTTGCTGTGCCAGGTGTCCTGTCCTACCACTTGGCTCTTACTTCCCTGCTTAGTGGCTTCTAATTTCTTAAAGGTTTCATGTTTTCAAGGAGCAGTAATTAACTATCAGTGGGTTGTTTACAATGGGGCCATAGATCTGGGGCCTCTGCTTTCAAGGTATGTCCATATTTGAAACATTTTAATAATCTAAGCTTTCAAAACTGTACAACCTAGACAGAGACACCAGGTACCAAACTCCAATTCACATCACAAGTTCTCACAGCAGCTTTGTAACAGTCCTAACAGACCACAGCTGGGGTCTTGCAGAGTTTGCTAAGACACAGTTTGCTTAAAGCCAGAAGCTTATTCCCTGAAGCATTACAATTTTTACAGGGCCACGGGGTGCAAAAATGTTTTTACAGATATTATTGTTATTTACTGTGCTTACATCTAAGTTTAAAACAACTCGTATTTATTAAACCCTGCTTAGTGTAAATCTGCTTTTATGAGTGCAACAGACCTTTGCTTTGGCTGCAGTATAAAGTGTTCATGTATTAGGAAAGGCTTTCTGAATAGTATGCAGTGAAATTAAAAAGCAGTCATCCAGTGGGATAGGAGGTATAAAGAGCAGATATAACAGCAAGGCAAAAATACTTTCCTTATAAACCACATTTAGCAATTATATAAGGAAGGACTATATGATATATTTACTTAGAGTGATCAAGGATTACATTGCTCATCTTAGGAATTCACCTCCCTCTCCACCATCCAACAACAGATTCTGCCTTGGCTTCTAACATCTCATTGACATCATTTAGATCTGCATCTGTTCCAAGCCAGATTTAACCTCTATTGTAAAGTTCATTTTTCAAGAAAGAGGACACCAAGGCAAAGAATTCACTGTTCTATCAAAAGTCAATTTAGAAATCAACAGATAAATTACCTTTTTTCTAGTCAATACATAAAGTGCAATGGCTCTTGAAAATTTGTTACAGCTGACCACTCTGATTTAGAGAATATTTTCAGCAAAAATTACAGTATCTAGAGGCATAAGTATGCTGTCCTCTTTTTCTAACTCCACTTTTTCTGTCCATGCATTCATTAGCTTTTAAAGATATCTCTTAAAATGAAAGATGGCCATTTACATATGAAAATACATTCACTTGAACTAAAACAGAATTAATTGATAAGGGACCAAAGAAGGAAACTAGTTTTGCAGCTTCTTCCCTGAAAATAACAGTCAAATCCTGTGAGTACTAACAGCTTATTACAAATTCCATCTAATAGCTGTTATCATAAATGTATGATTACATAGATCATAATTTCCTTGTTAATAACAATCTACATGTAGTAGTGTGCCAAACTGCTGTTTAAGAATGTGTGAGAAAAGTCAGGCACATTTCAAGTGTTGAATATAAATGCATTTGTGATTATACAAAAATTGTTTATTTGACATACCACATTACTATTTCTTTGTTCCCCATTAATAGGTGATCATTGTACTCTTCTGGCAACCACAAAAAAACCCCACCAAAAACCTTTTAGATTAAGATGCACTGTCTTTTCTTTGTGTATAACTGAAGTATAAAAAGACATGAAAGCTTAAGGAGTCAAGAGAGCAGCACATTTGGCTGTCTCTGGTAAAGGAGAATTGAGTATCACATTCTTCAGTGTGAGACAATGGGAGTGTTACGTGCTACTTGTGCTCTGAACATGAGATTTGAATTCTGCTGTTGCCTCTGCTTTCAAGTTCTCACACATTATAATACCATTATATTATCTTACCTTTTTGAAGTGTTTTTCATTCAAAAGTTCCTGAGGCATTTAAACTTTGGATCAGCTTGTTATTTCCCTGCAGTGGGTTTTCAGAGAAATTTTCATCCTACGTTTTCCCCCTACACCCTCACCCTCTTCCAGCCTTCCCCCTGCCAGGTGTCATGCCAGGTCTGCTGCATTGGTATGGAGTTTTAAAATGCAGCTTCTTGTGTTTCATACATTGGGCAATGGGAAAAAAAAAAAAAAAGAAAAAAAAAAAAAGAAAAATTGGGCTTCTCTTTTCCCAAAGAGAGCAATGAAAGCAGCACAGGAAATCATATTGGCTACACACCCAATATGCTCCTTGCTTTTGTATCAGGCTGTCTATCCTGCTGTAATGTGTCTGAACTCCTGCCTGTATGCACAGTTTGCCTTCCAGAAACAGGGCAAACACAGGGCTAGTATTCAGCACTTTTCTTCTCCCTACATAAAGATACACCCCTACCAAGGTTAAAGGTGTATGAGCAACTATCTGTCAAGTTTAAAGGTGTATAAACAATGGTCTGTCAAGGCTGCTTATAAGTGTTCTGCATTTTATTCTTCCCCAAGTGACAAAACTAACCAAAGGAAGATTACATTCTGCATCCAGTTCTGGAGCTCCCATTCCAAGAGGGATATGGACATGCTGGAAGGTGTCCAGAGAAGGGCCACCAGGATGATCAGAGGGCTGGAGCACCTCTCCTATGAGGACAGACTGAAAGAGTTGGGGCTGTTCAGTCTGGGGAAGAGAAGGCTCTGAGGTGACCTTGTTGTGGCCTTCCAGTATCTTAAGGGGGTCGACAAGAAAGCTGGGGAGGGACTTTTTAGGCTATCAGGTAGTGATAGGACTAGGGGGAACGGAATAAAGCTGGAAGTGGGGAGATTCAGGCTGCACGTGAGGAAGAAGTTCTTCCCCATGAGAGTGGTGAGAGCCTGGAATGGGTTGTCCAGGGAGGTGGTTGAGGCCCCATCCCTGGAGGTGTTTAAGGCCAGGCTGGATGAGGCTCTGGCCAGCCTGATCTAGTGTGAGGTGTCCCTGCCCATGGCAGGGGGGTTGGAAGTAGATGATCCTTGTGGTCCCTTCCAACCCTGACTGATTCTATGATTCTATGATTCTAGATCTACCTCGGATGATGCCAAACACTTCTCTGCATATACCAGAGCACTGCACTACCCACAGACAGTTGTACTAGACTGCAGATGCACCCCAGAACTAACCTCCAGTCCACAGTTTCTATGTACCAAAGAAGTGAAACAGTTATCTCCTCTCTTTCCTTAACTGAGATTGTTAATGTGGGCTGTTTCTTCATCTTTCTGCAATGGGGCAATTCAGATGGCAGGAAAGACTGTCTTGTCAATCTTTTGAATATGTTTAGATGATTTAAAGTTATGTTAGATAAAATGCACTCTATCATTAAGTATTCATAGCACAGTTTCAAAAGGTAAATGAAGGATGAGTATGAAGGATTAACTTATTTTTTTTTAAATAAAATTCATCCAGAAATTAAAAAATGAAAGTATCCCAAACACAGAGTTAAAGATTCTGCAGTCCAACCTTGGAGGACACAACTTCTATTTGGTTGTATGTAGCATAATTACTGTGGTATGCACATGATGTGCAGGGTGAAGCAAGCACATTAAAGATAGATTTTTAATTAGATCTGAGGTACTTGGCTAATTAACATAATGGATAGACAAATTCTGTATTTCATTAGGGTGAGATCTATCAGTTTCCTCCTGTGCTTCTACATGTTTGATATATTATACTGCAGTGAGCTATTTCCAGTGCATCATGTTGGGATGTTGTGATGTGTCACATGCAAAGCAACATGATAAAATAATTTATGATCAACCAGACTGGAAATATCAGTTAAGGGATTCACAGTATTTAATGGTTCACTGTATGAGTTCATCATATTTCACTCAAGCTTTTAAGGAAGTATTGCTACTGATATTATTTGAACAGTCTTCCTTTTGCCTCTCAGAAAATGAAAGAATAAAAGTCCTTTCACATTGGATGTCTTATATATTGCAAGTCTTATCATGCTGCTTTATACAGCTCATTAGTCAGCTAGTGGCTTAGTGCATATACAGCCTAATGAAAGGTGATCAGGTATATGCAGGTAAATAGACAGAAAGTTAAAGAAGTGCTCATTCTCATTCTCTGTTTATACTATAAAGCTGGAACTGTAAAGAAGAAAAATGTACCTGTATTGAAAAGTCAAGAATTAATTTAAAATACCAATATAACTTTTTTCCCTATCCTTATTTTACTGTCATCTAGAAGCTTTAAAAAAAAAAAAAAACAAAAACAAACCAAAAAACCCACAACAAAAAAAACTAAACTAAACTAAAAATTTCAGTACTTTCCAGTAACCAATCCAGCATATGGAAGAAAAAGGAATATTTGCCATTATTATAAGCAGAATTATATTTATCAGGTGACTTAATATGCCTTTGTACTCCTGTTTCTTTTACTTATTTATGTACATATATGTGATGTTGTCTTTCTCATTGCAGATGTTTTCTCTACTTCTTGGTATAAATTATTTCTGCTTCTTTCCTGCTCTTTCAGTAATAATACGACAGGGTCTTTATTTCTAACCCATATACTCCATCTATTTTCTATACTGATCTCTCCTGATACTTGGTATAATAGATGTTAGTGAAATGGAGACCCAATCTCTTTAACTACAGTAAAAGACAAATTAATGAGTTGAGCATCCATGTCATGTCCCTTCCAGACTGGGACAATTCTAACACTGACAGCATCACTTTTATTTTTAACATCACTGACACCCGAGTGCCATTGAACACTTGCTTTCTGCACAGGTAGCTTCTGTGTTAGTTTGTTGTATTCACATTCTAAAGAATACCCAGAATTTCTCAACTGTGGGTATTTTTTTTTCCTTTATTTAAACGCTGAAAAAAAAAAAGTACATGGATCTGTATTGAGTTTCAGAAGTTCCTGTTCCCCCTGAATGATAATATAACTACACCACTTGATAGAATCTTTCCTGTTTGGGCATAACGGTAATCCTAAATGAGGTGGTAAACCCACTTACCTCCATTTCTACAAAGATCTCTCCATAAATTCTGTAGAAACATAAAGGCTGTATGCTTGATGGTGCATAGTTGCACACTACCTCTTGGCACTCAAGAAACACTTACTGTTATCAAGGTTACAGCTGCTTCCATTCATAAATACTTTAGTTAAATTCATTTCGCATGGCTCGTGTTGCTGCATGCTGTGAGCATGTACTAGATCCTGCACTAGTAGTCTACATGCATGGTGATGCCTTCTCTAAGACTTCATCCTCTGAAGTGCTATAGATCTGTTTGTAGCCAACCTATGCCTCACATTTTCTTCATTAGAATTTTTACAGACTTATTTTGGAACAGCAGCTTCATAGGTTTAGAAACAGTGTGATTTCAGGCTCCAGTGCAGCTGGTGTTTGGCAGCTCTCAATAATCTCACATACTGAAAGGATAATTCGGGCTGAATAGGTAGAAAATGAGACCAGGGTTCAGATAATTAAAGACAGTTAGGAGCCTGTCTTCCCTTGAAACAGTTTTTGGCTTTCTCTGTAGTGATATTGTTGCTGTTAAGAGCATTTATAATTAAGAGCATATTATAATTGCTCAAATAATACAATCAATAAATATTAGATAACATTGGATAGTACTGCAAAGGGAACTGAAATTAAAGTAAGTGACAACATCTGGTCCTGTTGTCAAACAGACAAAACAAGCTTGAAGAACAGCATTTTGATTTGTAGTGTTTTTTCATTTTCAGTCTTCCACACAGGTACTTAAGCTCAGATGGTATCTGAAATGCTTACAAATCTGCTGCTGAAGAATTCCAGCATTAGCTTGTAGGAGGTATATGTAACACTGATGTTAGCTATTAAAATGACATCTGCAGAGAAAGCATGTGAAAGCAGCTGCCACTTGATTTGGGCCATTCTATATGACTAAAACCCATCAGATTGCTTGAATAACTAATAAAAAACCAGCTGATTCATTTACCATATTAGTTGCTAAAATGCATCTGGGGATTTAGATTTGCAGGCACAGTACCCTTTCAAGACTCAAGAAAAAAGATGCCATGGAGGCCAATTAACTTAGGAATAGCTGCTAATCCTTTTCACATCGTGTAGAGTCACAAGTACATATAAATACATGGTACAAAAGCACTTTTGATTTCACTAAGCTGCTTTTTTTAAATAGTTCTTAGACAGCAATTCTAATAGCATTGCAACACTTCATATTTTCTCAGTGCTATGCAAACAGCTAATTAGGTCTCAGAGTAGCTTATTGTTCTCCAAATCTTTCAGGCAGGAAAACTGAGGCATGGAACTGGGAGATATCCAAAGCCAGAGTGCAAAATGACCGAGTCAGGATTACAATTCTGGAATGACTACAATCAACTCCTTAGCTTGTACCACTCCACACAAAACATTTTCATTCACAAGAAGCATTATGTTTAAAGTACAAATTTTTGAGATCACAGAATCACAGAAACATTCAGGTTGGAAAAGACCCTCAGGATCACCAGGTTCAACCCATAACCCTACTCTACAAGGTTCACCCCTAAACCATATTCCCAAGCACCACATCCAAACTACCTTTAAACACATCCCGGGCTGGTGACTCAACCACCTCCCTGGGCAGCACATTCCAAGACCTGACCACTCTTTATGTGAATTTTTTTTTTCCTTATGTCCGGTCTAAATGCCCCCAGTCATAGCTTTAGACCATTTCCTATTCTTCTATCACTAATTCCCTGTGAGAAGAGACCAGCACCAGCCTCTCTACGAGGTCCTTTCAGGTAGTTGTACAGAGTGAGGAGGTCTCCCCTCAGCCTCCTCTTTTCCAAACTAAACAGCCCCAGCTCCTTCAGTCACTCCTCATAAGACTTATTTTCCATGCCCTTCATCAGCTTCCTTGCCCTCCTCTGCACTCACTCCAGCACTTCCACATCTCTCCTGTATTGAGGTGCCCAAAACTGGACACAATACTCGATGTGTGGCCTCACCAGAGCCAAGCACAAGGGGATAATCACCTCCCTACTCCTACTGGACACAGCATTTTTGATACAAGCCAGGATGCCATTGGCTTTCTTGGCCACCAGGGCATACTGCTTGCTCCTATTCAGTTGCCTGTCAATTAACACCCCTGGGTCCCTTTCTGCAGACAGCTCTCCAGCCACACTTCCCCAAGCCTGTAGTGTTGCTTGGGGTTGTTGTGACCCAAGTGCAGGACCTAGCATTTGACCTTGTTGAAGCTCATCCCGTTAACCTTGCCCTATCAATCCAATCTATCCAAGTCCCTCTGTAGAGCCTCCCTACACCTAACTTGGTGTCATCTGTGAACTTACTGATGACACACTCTATGTCTTCATCAAGGTCATCAATAAAGATGTTAAAAAGAAGTGGTCTCAACACTGAGCCTTGAGGAACACCACTTGTGACTGGCCACTAGCTGGATTTAACTCCCTTGATCACCACTCTTTGGGTCTGTTCACCCAGACAGCGCTTTATCCTGCAGAGTGTGTGCTCGTCCAAGCCATGGGAAGCCAGTTTGCCCACAAGAATTCTGTGAGAAGCAGTGTCAAAGGCTATTCAAAAATCTAGGTAGACAATATGCACAGCCTTTCCCTCATCCAACAGTCAGTCATCCTGTCACTGAAGGAGATCATGCTGCATTTATTGTGAAATCTGGTTATAGACCTTGATGGTTAATCATATTTTCATGTCCAAGAAATACTGATTCTAGGAAAATATTCATGTAATACGAGATATGATCATCTCCTGATCTTGCATAATCCAATCATTAACTTTGCTAATTTTAGAAACTCAAAATCTGGAGTTAATTCATCTCATTTCTTGACCTCTAATTTTGTGCTAATTACTCTGGGCATCATTTGAAGGAAAAAGAAAGTGCATAGGGACAATTCACCTCTCCTATTTTCCAATGAGACTGATCACTCCCTCCATGGAGAATAAAGACAGAATCGTTTAAACAACCAAAATTTTGATTGCCACCTTTTAAAATACCAAATTCTATCAGATGGATCCACCTCAGGAAATTAAGGGAAAAAAAAAGAGAGAGAGAGAGAAAATCTTTCCTTTCTCTTCTGATTCTTAAACCTCTTGAATAAAGATGCTTAAGTGAAAAATATTGTGACAAAGGTAAACCGGTGCTCTCAAGTGATGTCAGAACTTAAGACTGAGAAATTTCACAAATATTAAAGAAAAATCAGAAGCCTGAACCTTATTTGTTCTTCTATTTATTTTAAAATTCTTTAAGTGACTAAAAATCATCGTTTACAAAGTAGATTCTTTTTCAAACTGAAGGGTCCAACTCTGAATATTTCCGAAAGTTCAAAGACATATTGAAAACTTCACTTGAATTGACTACCTTATTTCCAGTGAATGCTCACAGGCTCACAGGATGTTAGGGGTTGGAAGGGACCTCTGGAGATCATCAAGTCCAACCCCATCTGCAAGAGCAGGACCATAGAATCCAGCACAGTTCGCACAGGAACACATCCAGACAGGGCTTGAAAGTCTCCAGAGAAGGAGACTCCACAACCTCTCTGGGCAGCCTGCTCCAGTGTCCTGTGACCTTCACAGTGAAGAAGTTCCTCCTCAACCTCCTGTGTTGTAGTTCACATCCATTACCCCCTGTTCCATCACAGGGTGCCACTGAACAGAGCCTACCCCCTCCCTCCTGATACCCAGCCCTCAGATATCTGTGCATAGATAACCTAAGTCTGACTGAAAAGAATATTTTTTTTACTGTTTTAATGAGGATGTATTTTTTCACCATCTATATCTCCTTGAAGAATCTGCCTTTATTAATTTAAGGAAAAGTTAAAAGCAGAATTCTCTTCCATTTTTACTGTTTCCACAAAAAGTTGGGGGTTTTATTTCTGAAGCTTTTTGACTCTCTATCAAAACCCACAAAATTGCCCACTTACACTTTTAGTGGCAGAAAATATTTTCCATTTCCTCTGTGTTTAGAAAGGTGAAAAAATATAGCTGGAGTCCTTAGGCACAAATATAAGACAAATCATATATGGAAGCATTATTTTTTTTTTAATAAAAGGTAGACATACAAATGCAGAGTACTGTTACCACTCTGAAGGATAGATGGTATAGTTGGCATCTAGCTATAATTAAAAATAAAATTATTAAAGAAACTGTAATTTTAAACTGTGCCCTCTTTTGAAATAGTATGTATCAGAGAATCATAAAATCATCAGGGTTGGAAAGGGACTTCAAGGATCATCTACTTCCAACCCCCCTGCCATGGGCAGGGACACCTCACACTAGATCAGGTTGGCCAGAGCCCCACCCAGCCTGACTTCAAAAACTTCCAGGTTTGAGGCTTCCACCACCTCCCTGGGCAATCTGTTCCAGTGCCTCACCACCCTTGTGTCAGAAGAACTTCTTCCTAACATCCCATCTGAATCTACCCACTTTTAGTTTTGTTCCATTCCCCCCAGTCCTATCACTACCTGACACCCTAAAAAGTCCCTCATCAGCTTTCTTGTATTTTTTAAACACATTTAAAAAATTAGACACATGTTCCTTGACTTTCAAAAAGCTGCTTCTTGCATTCTTCAGAAGAAGCTATTTTTCCTTTCTTAATGAAACTCCAGTGCTGAACTGAAGAAGCTTCTTTACTTCATAGTACTTGTTTTCATAAATTTATGATTCTTTTATACATCACTAAACCAGCAGGTAAAACATGAAATGCAATATTCCTGGTTACTTCAGGGCAGATTCAAATGTCTGTGATGCATACTTTCTTTACTGTATTTAAAAGAAAATTGAATATATCCCTATATTGTGTAATCTGATATTTCCTCCCTCAAAGTTAAATCCAGGGGGCATGCAATGAATATTTTGTGATGCAGAGAAGTAACAGCATACTACATTTGTGGTTATCATGTGTGTTTGCTTCACAATGTATCTGCCTCGGAAGTTATTAGAATCAGTTGCCAGTTCCATGGGCAGGATTTCTTTCCTACAGCTGTAGAACTCTTATAAGTCTCTTGTAACTTGGCTTTCTAATTAGTAATAGTTATAGAATTGCCTTTTCCTTTTTTTTTTTTTGTTTTTCAATTTCACATAAAATTTTCTCATTACAAAGTTTTTGTTTTCCTTCACGATGACAATCTAATGGAGAAGGAACATTAAATCTCATTTGAAAACTCTGGGCTCCAGACAACAATTACATTAAGATAAACAAATAAAATGTGCAGTCAGCAACAAGAATAAAAGATCCAAAGTACAGGTCTCTGACTTGTGTACACCAATCAGCTCAGATGAAACCAACAATTCCTTTTAATCCCGCTGTATACAATATGCTTAATTTTAGATACGATGCTTCTATTTATGGGAGCCTGTTGATAATATATATTGTATTGTTTAGTATTTTCATGCTAGTTTACTCCCCTTCCCCCATTTTAAATTCCAATTTAATATTTTTCCAATTGTTTTCTTTTATTTTGAAAAAGGCCAGGGATCAGTCCATATAAATTCTAATTTTGCCAGAAGTTCAATTGGAAATCAAATATCCTAGGTTTTTCCTTGCCCATAATACTATTCAGTGGTCTCACCATTGAACTGAAGTTTGTAGAAAATGTGGTGTTAGAAAAATAAATGCACTATATTAAATCAACTTTTGTAACAAACAGAGAAACATTATTTCAGCATGTTAAGCTTAGCCAATGAAAATACATGCACAGAATTTCTAAATGTTATTAAATAATAAGCTGCAGTGGAACTTCCTGTACAGCAGTAGGATGATTTCATCATTGCCCTAAAAACCAGAATACCAATTTAATATCTAATTTCTTCCCTCAATTGTAACCACTGTAACCCCACTGACTTCAATTTATAATTTTCATAGAATTTACAATTGGATAGAGACTTATTCTGAAGTGCCAGTCGTGTTATTCTTACATATTGGTTTCTCTCCTATTTCAGACCAGCAAAGCTACTTATGGAATAAGATATCACACCTGCTCCCATGTTGAAGATGTAAGCTCTTCATGGTTTCAGGCTCATTTGCTTATTGGTAGAAGTGGTGTTGGTTTCTGGGGGTTTGTTTTTGTTTGCAGCAAGCTGCCTGTGCAGCTGAAAAGAGTTGTTCAGATCTAGTATTGATTGTTGTCTTATGACTCTCTTTCTGAGAACTACCTATCTTCATTCCCACTCAAATATACTAATTGAGATTACTACCTTGTGCTCCACTTATGGAAAACCCATGCTAATTTGTATCTACACATCCTACATACCAAGTGATTGGGTGGATGGAAAAGTAGGATGCATATCTACAACTACAAATATTTGTTCTCAGGAACTTTCTATACATCTTTGTCATTTCCATAGAAAGCAAACTTTTTCTCATACACATTGCAGTAGAAAAATGATCAAAAGGAATATGATAAGGTTGGAAACAAATGTTCATTGGAAGTATTAAGGTTGTTCCCATGAACCTTGCTCATCTCTTTTTAAGTGTGTATTTATGGCCACAGCTTTTATTTTTGTGTCCTGCCAGAAGATGCGTATAGTTTTGTTACTGGAATCAGTTCTGTCCAGTAATCCTTTATTTCTTTTCCCTTCACAAGCATTAGGATTTCAGTATTTTTGACACCAGACCTTATTCAGCAACATTCCCTGTTCTTCATTGAACTACCTATTTCTTTTGTACTTTCATAAATAGTCTATAAGTTGTAGCTGAAGCATTACTTCTTATTAACTTTGTTATGTGAAGAGTTTATTACTTTTTTTCATCTTAAGATGTAAAGTTACATCTAAAGATGTGAAGATTTGTCTAGAAATATCCCTTCTGGCAAATTCTGGGAGATTTTCAAGATTGCCAGAGAAGCCCAGCTAACTAAGGCTTCCGACTTTTAAAGTTTCCTCTCCTTTGAATGAAAAGGAAATGTCTGCAGAGATCCTAAATAGAAATTGCCTTGCTACTTTAAAGCTTTCTTCAGATTATTGTTAAATCCTGAAGAGAAGGAAGGGGATAAGGAATGAAGGAAAATACTTATCCTTCATCTGAAATGTCTCACAAAGTTTAACGTAGTGTCTCCTACATGAATTTTGACAATGTCCTTTTATTTACCTGAAAGTCTAATTTACCACATCTAGTCTAGAGCATTGTCAGGCAACTAACATATGTTTTCAGACAGATCACAGAAGTCATCAAGCTGCTTGCCAATCCTGGAGAAGAATTCCTTCAGTTGGGAGCTGCCTGAGGAAGGATATGACTAAATATACTTCCCAAGAAAAAATTGCACTGAAATTAAAAACTCACTATCCCTACTCCCATAACAATGTGACAGGGAGGACACTTCTCTTCCTATCTCAAATCTTGCAATCTGTCAGGCTTCAATCTGCAAGTTACCATCAAAGTATTTAGAAAAAATATTCTTCATCACCCCCTGCCTGCCCAGATCTTCACTGGCCATTGTCTTGTCTGTACTTTTTCAGAGGGAAAAGCTTGCAAGAGTCCAGGAAGGGATCAAAACAGAACCAGGATATATCTATATCTGTTTTAGGGAAAGCATTGCTAAATTTAGGTGGCTGAAATGCTGAGACATGGCATCTGATCGATTACCCCAGTCATAGAACCAGGCAAGATCTCCATATCCTGTGAATCTCTTTGTGTTGATGCTAATACAAAAAGAGGAGATGAACACAGGGACCAAACAATTCATGTAAGAAAAATGTAAACCATCATGTTTAAATTACTTCTTGAAAGACTGTTTAACAGCTCCAGAAGAATCAGACTGAAGAACTTCTCTAAAGGAAAACTTGCACCTTTAAAAACATAATTTTCCAAATGATGATGAGTTCACCATTACTCTGAGTAAGTTTTAATGTCTCTCTTTCAAATTAATGTAAACAGATCTCACCTAAAGATGCTAAACTTCTGGCTATTAACTATATGCATACAAGACAGGTTAATTGTAAAATAATTGGAAGGTTTTGGGGAAAAAATTAAACACAAACAAAAAGAAAATCAACAACAGCAAAAATGAGACAAAATGATGACTTACTGCATCAAACAGAATCAAGAAAAAAGAAAGATTTTTTTATGTAAGGTATGAATAGCATTAAAGAAATGCGTACAGTTACAATCACATAAGAATCAACCATTATTGCAGGCTCTTTAACAGGTCATAACTGCAATTTGCAGCATTCAGGGAGTGGATAAAAAGTGAAATTTAGAGAGGTCAAAAGTGCAGAGAAGATATGAAGACATGTAACTGAGAAAGCCTGGAAGCTGATCTAAACTTGTTGCAAACTGGTTTCTCCTCCAGGGCCAAAAAAGAAGAGAAGAATATTTGCTACTTCTCAGAAATATTTCTTAGGGCTAATCAAGAATTTAATCCTTTGCATATAATATTAAAACCAAATCCCTAACTATGTGCATTGTACTGCATTAACTAAAAAGGAGAATACATAAATAGTTCGTAAGACTAGACTGTCTTTTTAGAGAATCACAGACAGGTTGAGGTTACAAGGGACCTCTGGATGCTAATTGGTCCAAACTCTGTGCTCAAGTAGGACCATACAGACCCTGTTGTCCAGAGCCATGCCCAGGGCTCCAAGATGGGAGCTAATTAGCAGCTTGCTAATTTAGGAGAGGGAGGTATGACACTTCTATTTAATATATAGACTGCATATGTGTTCTTATGTTAATAGTACCTGAGTAAGGAGAAGTAAAATTAAGTACTCACATCAACGACCATAATTTTAAGTCAGCAGTTCCTTGATCTGTTTGACCTGCTGAGTGGCCCATTAGAAAACGCAGGCAATCTTCCAATTGTCTTTAACAATAGCAAGGGTTGTGTATTGCACTGTCAGTCCCTGGGGAAAAAAGGAAGGGACCTTGTGATAGCCCAGTCCTCTGTTTTCCCAAAACAATGCATGTGGCAGGGCTGGGCTATCATGGAGGGACCTGTACTTTACAGATTTGGTGCAAAGAATACAAAAGGGAAGATATTGTGGTAAAATAATCATAAGAGAAAGGGATAGAAATTTAGACAGATCAATGGAAAACCAAGTAGCACCAGTGTTTCATCTGATTTTCTTTTATTCTAAGTCCAATTTCTGTGTAAGTCTCTGGTAATAACACTCTTTCCTATCTAATTGGCACCCCAGATACTACAGGAAATCTTTTGGTTTCTTTATATTCACAAAAATGTTGATATGAAAGTAGCTAATATTTGCTGTGGAGAAATACATTTGGACTTGTTTGCCATGTAAATTGCATAAAGACTAAACCATGAGGCTATTGCTATGAGCAATTTTCACTAAGATTTAATGGAAATCAATGTTACACTGAAGAAATGAAAAAAAAAATTACCAAGTTCCAGTTCTGCACTTCACTATGAGATACTGATATTTATAATAAATAAATAAATATTTTTTTTAAAAATGTATAATCTAACTTTAATATGCACAAAAGGGGATAGTTTTGTTTCCTTCATTTCTGTCATTTATCAATATTAGCAATGTGTTTATCCTATCTATAAGTGTCCACCTTTGGTGTTGAAGTCTCTGATGCATACATAGAAACCCCTGATATGTACATAGAAGCCCTGAAAGAGGTCTCTGTCAGAACAGAGTTTTCTTCTTAATGCTTCTTAATACTTTTGTATCACTTTCATTAACACTAATTGTAGTTACAAGAGAAGAATAAATCTCAAAGTATTATCTAAATGTAGTTCAGACAATGTTACAGAGACCTATTCTGTCACTTAATATTGGTTACTGTACTTGCTGAGTGGCTTGGATATCGCATTTTTAAATCGGATTCGCACTTTTAAATCTTGTTGGGGAAAAAAAAATCCAAAACAAAACAGCCAAGAGAAGACAGGCAAGGGAGGAAGAAAATCTAAGATCTTAGAAATAATCTCAGATCTTAGATCTGAGATCTTAGGTCTTAGAAATTATCTTAGAATTTCTTCACAGAAAGAGTGATTGGCCATTGGAAGGGGCTGCCCAGGGAGCAGTGGTAGGGTCAGCATCCCTGGAGGTGTTTAAGAAAAGACTGGATGAGGCATTTAGTGCCATGGTCTAGTTAATTAGTTAGGGTTGGGTGATCGGTTGGACTTGATGATCTTGGAGGTCTCTTCCAACCTGGATGATTCTGCAGTTCTGTGAAAATAAATTCATGTTGCATTTTGGTTAATGCTAATACTCTGCACTTAAGACACAGATGATCAGTTCAGTGGTCTGCCTGAAAAACATACACATAGATCTCACCAATGCTTGTTTTACATATGCCTTAACTTTAACAGAAGCTGAAGATTTTGCAGAGTTCCAGGACATATGGTTCTCTATCACAGCAGGTTACCCCAATGCCGTGTTACTAAAATACAGTTGTTTCAAAACGTGTGTAGTAGGATATATATATCTTGTCACCTTTCCATGTTAATAGCAGATGAAATGATGTATTTTAAAGATGGAGGGATTTGTCAGTGTTTTTGATTCTATATGAGTAGACTAATTTTGCAAGGTTAAAACAACTATAGACACATGTCTCTCTTTTGTGCAGCGTACATGGCTGTGCTTTATAGTATTCCCACCAAAAATCCCATGCCAATTCCTGAGTTCCTTCAGAGTAGATAATGTAGTTCTGCACTGACAAGAAAATTGTTGTCTCGTTAGTTTGCAGTCCCACAAAAACGTACACACATGGTAACCCTAAGTCTGAGCAGGCAACTCCAACCACTGAAGTTGTTCTCAGAGCATAAACAGATGGGTGAATATTTATAAGACTGGGATCTTAGAATGCCATTTTTGGATGACATGACAGGGTGATATCCTTTCCCTTTAGTCTCACAGAAGATGTGTCAAGAGACTGTGTGATTAATGCAACATTGATTCAGATTTTACATTTATTATTCTTTAAAAACATAAGGATAATGTGGAGATGAACCAAAGTTGAGTCTGGATGTTAAAAAGAAAAAGGCCCATTTATGCAAGTCTTCATCTTCTTATTAGCAGCAAGATTGTCTATATTCTCTGCCAATTTTCAGCTCTCTCCAGGGTGTTACCAATATGTACTTAATACTTTAGGGAGCAGAAGAAACACTTTTTGGAATTGATGAAAGAGGAAATATCCATGGATAAGACTGAATTACTGGTAGGACTATTCAGGAACACAGAAGTAAACAATTTGTTCCATCTGGGGTTTCCAGGCTACGGGACAAAGTGGAGGGAATTGATCCCTATCAAATAACATGCTGGAAGAATAATTGAGATAATTTGTCAAGAGACAATATGTTAGCAAATGAAAAAAAAAAAAAAAGTGTACTACATGTGCAAATGTCCTTATGTAAAACCAGACAAGCTTCTAGATAACACAGGGGAATAGATTTCCTTATACATCAGAATTCAAACCACTCATTGAATTCTCTTTGTTGTTAGGATTTTTCTTGACCAAGGCAAAGAACTCATATAAACTTCCAGAAAGAAACAAGACAGATTAATGGCACCAATGTTATCTCATATAGTATCACTGACAACATTAGCGTATGGCAGTATCTTGTGACAGAAAATAAAGAGCATTACAGGTGGAAAAAATACTTTAAAACCAAACTGCATTACAGTGTCTCTAAGAAGGGTGAGGGTTATGAGACAAAAAAACCGAAACCAAAACAAAAACCAAGCCAAAACAAAACCCAAAGAAAACTCATTGATTTTTCAGTGTGAATTTTTAATCTGGTCAGACTTCTCTACATTTTTTGAAGCATGAAATAAACTGAAAATTGCTTCATTCCTTTCTTTCCACATAGCCACTAGTCACTCCTATTGTTGGCGCTCGGGAAGTTGTAAACGAAAACATAAATATTTCAATTGAAAGGTTCTCAAAAACTTGCAAAAATACCCAAAGCAATGGTATTTTCAACAAAGCAAAAGCCCAGCATTTACTCTCACCTAGTCTAAACCAGCTTGTCTCCTTGTATTTTTGAGGAACCACAACATTACAATGGAAGATGCAGCCAAATGCATTTCATAAGATTGGTGTATAAACCTAGAATTTTCCCCAAAGAAGATGGCATTCCCCGTGTAGATTTCTCCAGTGTTTATTATTCACAACTTGTACAAAAGCATAGCGTGTGTCACATCATCCAATGTTTGGACTCTAACCCACATCACACATGAAAGTGAGTTTGGCCACTAAGAAATACCCTAGCTCTCAGAGGTGCATGTCATCCTTCTTCTTCACTTCAGAAGTGAAAAATGAGGTGGGCAAAAAGTCAGTGTTTCAGAGGCTATGCATTCATCTACATATCGAAAGGAGATCAGTATAGTATTCGTTTTCTTTGGTCGTTCACTACAAAGTGAAATCCTGATATGCAAATTGAATCCTGACTCAGGAAAGCACCTTTTTATTAGGAAAGATCTGAACAGAGTGAAGTTTTCTATTTCTTTCTTTCTTTCTTTCTTTCTTTCTTTCTTTCTTTCTTTCTTTCTTTCTTTCTTTCTTTCTTTCTTTCTTTCTTTCTTTCTTTCTTTCTTTCTTTCTTTCTTTCTTTCTTTCTTTCTTTCTTTCTTTCTTTCTTTCTTTCTTTCTTTCTTTCTTTCTTTCTCTTTCTTTCTTCTTTCTTTTTCTTTCTTTCTTTCTTTCTTTCTTTCTTTCTTTCTTTCTTTCTTTCTTTCTTTCTTTCTTTCTTTTTCTTTCTTTCTCTTTCTTTCTCTCTTTCTTTCTTTCTTTCTTTCTTTCTCTTTCTTTCTTTCTTTCTTTCTTTCTTTCTTTCTTTCTTTCTTTCTTTCTTTCTTTCTTTTTCTTTCTTTCTATCTTTCTTTCTTTCTCTCTTTCTTTCTTTCTTTCTCTTTCTTTCTCTCTTTCTTTCTTTCTCTTTCTTTCTCTTTCTTTCTCTTTCTTTCTTTCTTTCTTTCTTTCTTTCTCTTTCTTTCTCTCTTTCTTTCTTTCTCTCTTTCTTTCTTTCTTTCTCTTTCTTTCTTTCTCTCTTTCTTTCTCTTTCTTTCTTTCTTTCTTTCTTTCTTTCTTTCTTTCTTTCTTTCTTACTTTCTTTCTTTCTTTCTTTCTTTCTTTCTTTCTTTCTCTCTTTCTTTCTTTCTCTCTTTCTTTCTTTTTCTTTCTTTCTTTATATCTTTCTTTCTTTCTTTCTTTCTTTCTTTCTTTCTTTCTTTCTTTCTTTCTTTCTTTCTTTCTTTCTTTCTCTCTTTCTTTCTTTCTCTCTTTCTCTCTTTCTCTCTTTCTCTCTTTCTCTCTTTCTTTCTTTCTTTCTTTCTTTCTTTCTTGCTTTCTTTCTTTCTTTCTTTCTTTCTTTTTTGACTTACAAAGCTGGGAGAGAAAGATTACCATTTAATTTTAGGTACAACTTAACAGTAAGAAAGTTCATCACACTCCTAACATAGAGAACCTCCTGTGTGAAAACACAAATGAAAAACAACATAATAATATGAAACACTGACGTGGACCGTGCTGTTGTTTGCCATCAGGTGCTCCACCCTCACCTGTTACACTGGAGACTTCAAAAGAACTCAGGCTAACTGACAGGAATAGCTCCACAAACCTTAGTTTAGAGGAAAGAAAGCTATAGTGGAGAAGCCTCCTGTAATGCCTCCATTATCCAAAACATATGTGGCTCTTGTTTTAACACCTTTTAAAAACAATACCCCTTTTAGGTGTCATGCTCAATAAAACACTTGTTCTCCAAAACTCAGAACGAATTAGAGACAGAAGGAGAAATAAAAGCCACACTTTTTATCATTACATTTTTATTGAAATTTAAACACCCAAGCGAAAGAGATTTACATAAAAGAATTTGACCTACACGATACACCATACATGACTGAAAATTGCTTTGCCGCTGTTCATAAAGTCTCGACTTGACTGGCAGACAGAATGTAAAAGCAATATGTGAGCTCTGTTTCCATTTAAATTTGTGCTCTCACATGTCAAAAGGTATTATATATTTTTGCTGAACGTTTTATAACAACGAGGACATCAGTTCAATAAGCTTCTAAAGAACCTAACATACACCAAAACAGACAGAATTCTAGGTTCTTAATCTTCTACACAGCCATGCTTTCAGAGATTTAAATCAGAAGTAGAAGTCAATGGGGATAATTGTGATAAGAGTAAAAGGAACTTGGATTAGATTCTTAAATCGAGTTCTATTTGTTTAAAGAAACTTTTAAAGTATCTGTAGACTTCAAAGGAGTTAGGCATCTAATTTCCCTAAGTAAATTTTGGGAATCCACTTTTCCTGATGCAGAGGTCCGAGGCATAAAACCTATTACACTTACGTCCTACCAAGAGTATGATTAATGGGATTTCACACCATATTTAGCACAATATTGCTTTCAGTGTGATCAATAGCTACAAAGAAAAATTGGAAATTGCCTTCAAATTGGAAAAGTAACAATTTAAACAAATAGATAATTCCCTCAAAATATCACCTCATAAAAATCCCACTTAATTTAATTTTTTTTTCTATGAATGATAAAATTAGAAAGATGCAGTTTTGCAGGGTCTGTCTACAAAGTATCCAGGCTAACAAAAATTTCACTTTGTACATGTAATAAAGCTGATCTCTAGAGCACAGCTGAACTAAGCTACAAATCTTGCACTGCTGCCATAGGACTTCTAAGTAACTAACAACTGTATGATGCAGCAATGAATGCCCTCACAAGCTGAGAGACGTTGGAACTGCTTGTACATTTGTATAATACAGGAGCAGCACAACAGCTAAAACCAGAATAAAATAAAGAAACATCTTGAAAATGGTTACAATGAAGGAATTACATCATAAAGCTTCACTTGATAGCATAGAGAACAATAAAAAAACCCAAAGTTCTGTTGGAATTGTGCATGAGATCCTTACATCTTTACTGGTTTACTCAACAATATTTATTTGGCATGCCAGTAAGCATGCTGAGTAAGTGAGGCAGATGGGCTTGCATCAAAAGAAGCATGACCAACAGCTCAAGAGAGGTGATTCTGCCACTCTGCTCTGTGACAGAACCTGGAGTACTGTGTCCAACTCTGGAGCCCTCAATACAGGAAGGACATTGACTCAATGGAGCAGGTCCAGAGGAGGGCCACAAAAATGATCAGGGGGTTGGAGCACCTCTGCTAAGAGGACAGGCTGAGGGAGCTGGGGTTGTTCAGCCTGGAGAAGAGAAAGCTCCAGAGAGACCTAATTGCCACCTTCCAGTACCTCAAGGGGGCCTGCAAGAAGGTTTGAGAGGGACTGTTTGCAAAGGATTGAAGTGATAGGATGAGGGACAATGGTTTTAAATTAGAGAAGAGGAGATTTAGATTAGATGTTAGGAAAAAGTTAGGAAAAAGTTCTTTGTAATGAGGGTGGCTGAGCACTAGAAAAGGTTGCCCAAAGAGGTGGTTCAGGTCCCATCCTTGGCGATATTCAAAGTGAGGCATAGCAGGTCTCTGGGCAACTAAATGTCCTTCAGAGGTCCCTTCCAACCTGGGTGATTCTATGATTCTATGATTCTTTCTTATCCATTTCTTTCTTATCTATTTCTGGGCAATAGATTGGCTATTGACATCAGTGAAGATGTCCTTCTGAATAGTATCCTTGATCAATCACTAAACCCAAAAACCATTGCTAAAAGCAGGGGAGAAAAAAATTGTATCAGAATAGCAGTGAGTGAAAATCCTCTAAGAAGAGGAACAATGAGTAATCTTACTAACCAGAGAGAAAGGAAATCAGAAACTGAAAAAAAAAAAAAAAGAAAAAAAGAAAATCTGATGTAATTAAGTTATCCCAAGGGAAAACTTCTCTATAGTTCTCTAAGAGAAGCAGGAAGCAGGTATGAGCCTGCTAATAATCATTTTTAGAGACAGGGCTGGAATGTGAGGATAGGCCCAACAAAGGGTACAAAAATGAGCAGGCAGGACAGAGATCTACTTGTAAGCTTCCAAGCTTTATCAATAATGAACATGCTTGGAGGTGAAAAAGTAACAGAGGGGAGCAGACTTTGCTGCAAAAAGCTTTTAAGAGCTGAGCCACGACAATATTGAAAATAAACCTGAAAATTAATGCACCATGAGAAAGCAGAGAGAAAAAGAAAGGCACTGGTGGACAATAAAGGAAAAAGAAGCACAGAAATATATGAAGCATTTTCAGAAATATCAAGATTGAATCATTATGTTTAATTGGTGTGTTGCTACTGAAATTGTGAATTTTTATAAAGCTATACACCTTAAATGTGAGAAAATAATATGCATATAAAAACAATGTACCTCACTAAACTACATAAATTATACCTCAGGGAAAAATAAGTGTTTTAAAAATATAACATCACAATAAAAATACATGCACATATAAATATGAAGCAATAATATAAAATTATAAATATTATCTAATTGAAAAAAAAGTGCTAAAAAACAGAATGCTAGATTATTTAAATATTTTCAAATCCAATTTTATGGCAAAATTGGTTTATTTGACCAAATATTCAAGTAAGAGTAAGACTGCATTTTTTAACGGAAAATTATTTCATTGCAAGTTTTCAATATGAGTAATAACATCTTTTCTTAAAGTAAATAAGAATTTAAATATATAATCACGCATTATGTAGCTCAGCATTTAAAGTCAAGGCTATGAGAAATCTGTTTGTTAAAAGAATGAACTCTGATATATTTACTTTTCCCATTATTTCAAAGTTTCAGGCTTACTGTTCATAGATGCCCTCCCCCCACACACACACCATGAATTGCCTGTGGGTCATTTTTTTATTCAGGGGTAAAAACAATTTAAAGTCAACTATTGAAGAAGAAATCCTAGCATAAATTCTTCCATTCAGCAGTACAAATACAGTCAAGAGAGCAGTCTCCTTGAGTGCATCCACATATCTCTATTGATTATTCACTGCTACCAGACTAAAGCAATGCACTCAAAGGTTAGAGTCAGCCTTCAAAAGGTCCTTTCTAGGTCTGAGGAAGGAAAATTTGACTGGTCTCTCTCTCTTTCAAAGATATTTCATCAGTGAATCTTTCCTTTCAAATTGCCAGGTCTTTGTGTGTGTGTTCCTTTAGTCTTTATAGTACAGCCATTGTTTGGAGTACCTGCGTGTGTTTCTCCCTGTGAAACATTGTAGGATATTGGGAAAACTTGACTTCAAAGAAAAAACAAAAATATTATGCCCAGTGTTATCTTTCACACAGCATGTCTTTGTGGCTGTCCCTCATAACCAAACCCCTATAATCCTTGCCTCTTTATATGTGCATCTCTTCTTCTAGCCTTTTTTTTTTTTGCTAGTAGCCATACTCCAGAGAATCAAAGCTGTCTTGATGGATCACAAATACACAGCTGTATCTATGTTAAAAAGTTACAGAAAACTATAAGATGCAGGTCTAACCTACTCATTAGTATGCCTCACAGGTTCACCTGTGAGCCATATCCATAGAGGTTATCAGATTGTCATGGTCTCAGCTGAAAAGCTTGGGATCAGATTCTTGAGACTTAGGCATTTAGCTTCTGAGATTCCCTGGTTTGTTTCCCAGCCTGACAGCAAATATTATGGCCTTCACATAAAAGGAATGGATCTGAATTTAAATTACTGTTTGCCTCACAACTCTTGGATATGGCTTCTCTAGATTTTGGGAAATAAATAAATGATTGTTCAATATCCACTATAATCAGAGAGAGTAACATCTTATACACCCCACTTCTCATAGACCCTCATGAAATTCAATACATTCTTTAAACTGCTGTGTCAAAAAAAAACCCAAACCAAACCAAACCAAAACACACCCCAAAACAAGTGGTGCCTAACGTTTTGTAGCACAGTAAGACTGAGGTTTGTGTAAGCCAGAAGGGCAGTTGCTAAGGTTTGCCCTCACTGCTTACTATGCTATTCCTGTACTTCTCTTACTACTCCTGTATTGTTCCTATGTTGACTATATTGTTACTCTTGAGTCCTATACTCTTATTTCATTACAGACAAATAACATATCCAAATCTCACATTTTTCTCTAAGTTTACTTGATGATAATTTCTCAGCCATTTTGGAAGAGGTGTGTAATGAGAAAATACCTGGAAATATCTGCTGAAATAACTGGTGTCCTTCTGAGGAATGATCAGAACTCTACATCATTGGATCCTGGCACACAAAAGGTGGGAAAAGAAATTTACCAAAGGGAATCAGAGAGTTAAGTTTTCTTTTTCTCTCCTCATCCTTTCCTAGTAACACCTGTTTATTTCTTTCTCATGTCACTTCTGCTGCCTGTGACCACATCACTGTTTAGCTCCCTCCTTTTAGGTCAAGGACTTGTCTATCTTGATATAAATATGAATAATTTCAGTCCTTTGCAAAGAATGGTGTATTTGTTGAGTGAGGGATTTTTTTAAAAGCCAAACTCCTTAAAAACTGTTGATCCAAAAGGGACAGAGCGTGTATAGATGTGCTACACAATTTTCAGATCCTGAAAAAAAAACAAAACAAACAAACAACAACAAAAAACTCAAACAAAAAAACCCCACAAATTTCAACATATAGAACTAGAACTTAAAAAAAGACCTCAGTTTTTGGGACTTAAGGAAGGCAGAGAAAGATTAAATAGCAAGGACATTTGAGTGATATAGAGGAAAGAAATGTATTCACTGTATTTGGTCACAAAAAATTTACTTTTCTTATTCTTTTGGCCAGAACGCAGGGCAATAACGTGACAAAAATGTTATAATATTATCCAAACTTTGTCTGGAGCTTTTCTTGCATTGCTTGGTTTCTTTGGGGCATCTATTTGTTATCTCAGTGGACACTCTAATCTGAACTACACTAAATATTCACAGCATCACAGCTCCTCGAGCCTTTGTGTCCACATCTGATATTTCTGTCTCTCACAGAGCAAATAACCCACGGGTCTTCCCTGCATACATTCTCATCTGATTCTTATATTGAAAAATAAAATTGCATTTAAAATCCTAGACAACATGCACTCCTGTGCCTCATGGCTCTCTCATGATATAATTTTATTTAATAAAATTATTATTAGTTTCACTTCTAGAATCAATCTGCAGTTCCAGATGTAACGCATTATCAAGAGACAAACAGGCAATTCACGGAGCAAATCCAATGAACAAGGACAAAAATAGATGACAGAAAATGTAATAAACTCATTTTGTTTTTAGATTTGTAGGAACAAATTCTGTGAAGGAATTTTGTACTAACAGTTATCCTCAAAAATTTGCATTGAAAATACCCATTGGGATGTCTTCACTAAGGCCGAGATTCTCCCTACTTATTTTAGTGGCATAACTACAATGATATATTTTATTACTGTAGCTTTAATTCCCAGGAATCCTATTTTATTTTATTTGAACTGTGAAAGCAATTATCAGTATTTTGGGTGAATATTTTGAGTTTTTTATTCATATTATTAAGGGATTTGGGGATAATAAATGGAAAAATATAGTAAAATATTAATTTGTGATGTACAGGAAGAATTAGAATGACTTTCAAAATAGCTTTCACATGAAAAGAGAAGAGAGAGTATTCTGGACCTTCCACATGTCTAAATGGCATGCATCATGCAAGTCTTTCTGGAAACATGTCAGTGCTATCATGCACAACAAGTATAATGACACCAGTTAGAAAGGATTTTTGCAGAGCTTCCCTTCAGCATAGACAGCTTGCTGGTTGTTTAGATTTTTCAGAATATGTCTGTAAACTCAGACAGGAATTTTGAATTACTTAATATCCTTACAGGAGAAAATTAAAACCCTATCTTGCAAATACACTGATAACATAGACTTAATTCAAAGAGATGTACAACACATGTACATGCAGGTAGCTATGTGGACAAAAGGATCTAACACTGTCTGATTTTGGGAAGAGATTCCTGAGTTTTTACAGTGTCTGACCTGCTGCAATTTCTAGCTGTCTCTCAGTTTTGATACATTTCCTGTAAGTAACATAACTGTTTTTCAAGTCTCAGTTTCCCATTATACTTGCAAATAGTCAACTAAAGCACATCTGCTCTTTACAGAGAAATGTAAGTCTACCTTTTTTTCTTTTTCCCATGGCATTGACTGTACCATAAAAATATATATACCAAATAATTTGTATATATATTTTCTTACCTGAAACACTGTATATTCTATCAAGTACCTAGCAATAGATAAGTCTCTAATTTAGTCACTAAAATGTTCTGCTAAGTAGAAAACATTTGGGATATAAATGTGTGATACTTTTATATTACAACAGGCTTCTTGGTTTAAATCCATGTAGGTATACAACTGACATTGATGGAAAACCTTGGAGAAGGTTTTTTGCTCACTAAGCACAGATTTGCATGATGGCAGTTTCTCCATTACTGCTGATATTAAGAGGCTGAATTAATTTACCTGATGATTTTGTTGCCTCCCTTCCCCCTTCCTTGCTTCTCACTGTACCTTGCTGGACTGGAGAGTAAAGATCCTTCATTTAGCTGTCATCCAGACTCAGAGTTTTAGCCTGACACCTGAACTTAAATTAGAAGAATAAAATTATTGCAATGCAAAATAATTCTTAGTATCTGGATTTAAGGTATATAAAATGTACTGAAAATTTAATGGCTCAGTTCTTCACATTTTTCTTCAGTTGCTACGGAACACACTTTAAAACATATGTTTTAAATTACATAAAAATATATTTTATGATGGTGCACTGAAAGCAATCTGGAGGATAAAATTTCCCAGCAGCAACAAATCTGGCATGGTATTATTATTACTACGTTCTTGTAGTCTGAAGTTTGTTTTTCTGTTTTGTTTTGTATTTGTATATTTCCTTTTAGAGCTGGAAGATATAAGAAAGGGACACTTTCTATTAAAATAATGTCATGGACATTCAATATTAAATCAGAAAGAAAACTGAACCACTATTTTTGCCTGCCCCAAAAAAAAAAAAATTAAAAAAAGGGAAAGTGCTAATGCAGAGAGCATTAAATTCCTAATACACACTAGATTTAATAGTTTTCTCTGTGTATACAGCTCCAGCACTAATTAAGTCTTTACCAATAACTACATACGGAATTTTGAATGCATTTAAAATACGCTGGTATTTGTATGCTTCTGCGTTCTCACTATGGAAATATACCTGTAGCTCTTCTGAACTATTTATCATGTCATTACACAAAAGCAGAGGGTTTCAGAACTCTCCGTTTTATCCTTAGCATTGCACATTTGTGCTTAGTATCTAAATATATGAGCTTAACAACCTAGGAACTGCTCATTCTCTGGAGAGAAGAGACCCAAGGGGAGCTCCAAACCCCTGTCAGAAGACAAGAGTTGAGATGTGTTCCTTTGTTATTTTGAGAGGAAATCCTACTGTCATCCACAGATGTTTTATTTGCCATAGGCATCCAGCAAGATGTTCAGTGTTAGGAAAACCACAATGACAAGAGCAAATGATTCAGATTACTGTACTAAGCAGCCTTCTGCAGTCAGAAATGGTCCAGCAAAGCCCTGCTGGGCTTGGAGGAATTCCGCCTCTATTCCAGTTTAACAATGAGCCAGAAAGGAGACATTTGAAGCAATAAAGTGAGGAACAGATGGGTGAGCCAAAGGTTAGTGTTAATATGATCCTCTGAAAATTAGCTCAATGGTCATCATTACCACAGACTGACACAACAAGAAATGTCATTGGAAGAAACAGAGGAAAGTAGTACAATCACAGAGGGATCAAACACCTCCTCCCAAGAATATGTACATATTAATTCACAAGGAAAAAAAAAAAAAAGATTTCATGCACCTTCAGAGATACTAATTGGAGAAGTAGGTGGTCTCCAAAGTTATCTATATCAGAGACATCTTTAGTAAAGACAGCCTAATTGGAATTCCCATCAAGTTAGAGCTGCTAAAAGAGACTCATAGGTTTCAGAGGATATTAGCTGCCTTAGGTAGAAATGCATTTTGTTAGACAGCTCTCCCTGAGCTTTCCCCAGCTCTCATGTGCTTTGCCTCAGGGTTGTGATATGCATTACCATAGACAAGCACAGTTGTCTCACTGATTCATAGATTGTAGTGGGGGCATGATCTGTTATCCTAATTGCCATGTTGAAAGAAATATTCAAGACAAATATAAAAAGATGTCTTTTTAAGCCTCATCCACAGAAATTCATGTCTAGCCAAGTGAATGAGTGCACTGAAGTGTGCTGAGAACCTGATGCTATACTCATTGGCACAGACTGTAATTCCAATGAAGTCTATGGAAAAATGCCAAATTACACTAGGTAAAAAAAAAAAAAAAAAGAAAAAAAAAGATCTACCTGCATATATTCTTTTTCTTTCTGACACTTGAACGAATGTATGCATTAATTACTTCCACCAGCCCTATCATATAAATAGCAGTCCTTTTTTAATTTATTTATTTTATTTTTTTTAATAGATGAATGAAGCAATCCTTGGCAAAAAAGGGGATAAAGAATGAAATATAAATCCATACAAATCTCCAAAATACAACAAATGGACTGAATCGATTACTTGTTCTCAAATGATTTTGGATGTCACTAAAGTTTGGTGGTCAAAAGTTGGCAGGAATAGACCCTGGTAAGAGTGATGTTGAGCCTTAAAGTAAGAGCTAGTATATCTCTACCTGGAACCACAATCTAGGATTGAGAAAATGTTTTTGTTTTACCTAAGAAAAGTAAAAAATGGGAGAGGTGCAAAATGGCAAAGTCCACCAAAAAGTATAAAAGGACACAGAAGGCCAACTAGCCATGAACACCCCCTTGGAATCTCTATATTCTCCTTGTCTTTTCTCCACTGGATCTTATGAAGGCTGAAAACTTTTCAGAGCTCTAACCTCAGTCTTACTCTAAACTCACCTGTAATCTTTGAGCAATCATAACAATGCTTACAGAATTAAAGGCTTTGCAAATGCTATCCAAAAATTTTATGCCAATTGGCCACCCAGCATCTTATTTGAAAAGGAATGAATATTTCTCCATGTAGTGTCTGAGATAATAAAGACCCTTTGTTCACTGACTCAAAGAGCAGAGAAACAGGCAAGAATGTCTCCAGTTTCTAATGCAGTTTCTGTATTCTGTGAACAATTATCTTAATCAACACACCCAAGACTTCCTAATCTACTCAGTCATTTATATACAGAGACAAAAAGCAGAAACTATGTATGTGGTTATTATGACTTTCAGAGAAAGAAAGCGTTTTTAGAATTTCCCTACTAATTTATTAAATAATACAAATCTAGTTGGCAGTGAGAGTATTTTTCTCACAGCATCATTTAGAGACATTAGAGGAAGCACAGCTAGTGTGAAGAAGATAGAATTGTTCAGAGTCTTAAATGAACACATTCATTTCCAGTCATGTTCTCATTTTTTTTTAGCTTTATGATATAAACTTGTTCTCTTGAATAAGTTAGAAGCAATTCTTTCCTACAGTTCTGTGAGAGCAAGAGACATATCAGCCTCTACACTCTGACACAACGTAAATCCAACAGACTGTGAGACTGTCAGTCAAGTGCACATAAAGGAACTCTTTCCTTAAATGTAG
Source organism: Indicator indicator (assembly GCF_027791375.1). NCBI lineage: Eukaryota > Metazoa > Chordata > Aves > Piciformes > Indicatoridae > Indicator > Indicator indicator. The sequence continues at coordinate 9,918,678 of NC_072011.1, read as the reverse complement.
GATTCAGGATCTAGAAGAATTTGGAGCAAATAAAAAGAGTCTACTGTTAGATTCTTTTATATCTCAGCAGAAAGACACACAAGCACCTGTTCTGCTAGATAACGTTGATCCTTTCATTCCACAAAGTAAAGGTTCGCAAAACAGTGAAACCATAAACACACACAGAAAAATGTGCCTTTCAGAAGACATGGGTTCCCAAGGGGTCTCTCTCTCCCAGAGGTTATATCTATATTCAGGATGCAATTTCTCCAGTGTGCCTATCCTTTCAAATGATTTCAAGGCTCACAGGTATACATGAAATATAGCCCATTGAGCATTTGTCAGCTGAGGTGAATCTTTTGTTGCCCCTTCCAAAAAAATATTCCCCTCAGTACCTCTGTTGATAAATGCTGTGAGGAAAGGGAAAAGTACTTAAAATAATCAAAACATAACAGCACTTAAAATAATCATAACAGCACTTAAAATAATCAAAACATAACAAAATGATTCTCTGTTCATCAAAAGTTCTTCAAAGTCCACTGGAACTTCTGTATATATTAAAAAACTAAATACTGCTTCATCACCACAAAAACAGTAACAACAACAATCTCACAAAAAAAACCCCACAACAACATTAAAGCCAACCCAAAAAAACTAAAACCCCAAAACCCCAAACAAGCCAATTGAACAAAAACCACCAGAGTAAAATCTTTTATCTGCACTGCTTACAAGATTGCTTTTAAAACAACTGCATTTTTTTTTTTTTTGGAAGGTGTTTTATACAAATACACACTTAGAATATACAGTCAAACCATTTAAAATTTCTGATGGCAATATGTGTACAACCAGCCAGTTCTGATTATATATTATTTTAATCTACCAGCATTCATGCAGCATAGGTAGTGCAGCTTCACTCTTCGTAGCTGAGAAAACGGAGGAATGGGAAGTGTTTCATTTCTTTACAGAAGAACATGAACAGGAACAGAAGTTGACCTTGCTTATAGTCTATACATTGACCTGTGTGTTATGAAGTTTCATATATATACTTAGATCAAACATTTTCTTTAGTCAAATAGTGCTGACTTTCATGAAAGCTCCTGGGGCATTTAATATACTAGAAAATTCATGTCACTCTTAGTAAACCACACTTTCCAGTAGTAGAATCTTATTTACAGAGCAGCACAGAGTCTTGTTGAAAGGGAAAATGTCAGTTTCTTCAGCCAAGTCTCGATGTTGTTTTCTCCCTTGCTATTTTCAGTTTGGTCTTTCTAGTATCTGGACTTTTTGTGCTGTTCTTCTTCTTACAGCTTTACTACTAAGTCCGGTCAGGGAACACCCAACAAATCTTAAAGTGAATTGGATTTTAAATGCTTGCACTGCATCATTTTATTTTACTCCTCTAGCATCCAAACACCAAATCTAGTCGGTTCTGAACAAAAATTGTGAGAAACAAATTATGTAAGCATGCAAGTGTGTTTTATAAACATGTACAAACACATACAATCATGTAGTAATTTTTAAAAACAAAGGATAAGTAACAGTCAAAATGCATTACAGTTTCATAGCAGTTTCAGTGATGGAGAAACAAATACCAAAGCCACCAAAAATTATATACCTATTTTCTGGAGCTATCAGCATGCACTGTTTAATTACATTGTTTCAGAATCAGGTTTCATAATTAGAGAATAAAGAAGGAAAATTAAGAACAGTGTGTTTCCATCAGAGTAGAAAACCAAATGAGCACAGTTCTGGATTTATAGGAGTTGGGTAAATTGTCTCATCAACTTCTCTTTTCTGAGAGTACCTATAAAAAGGCAGTTCAGGTAAATGCAAAAATTCTCAAAGGGATAAAAAAATGAAGCACTTACATGGTTTGATTTTTACTCTGAGAGCCCAAATTAAAGGTATTTAAATAAAAAAGAAAGAAAGAAAGAAAAAAGCTCTGGAGAAATGAGAAACGCTTATTAAATGTGCTAAAGTTTTATTTGGTGTGTTCCACACACCTCCTCCTCTCCAGTGCTCATAATTATTTCTATGACTAGCAGAAAATACACAAAATTACCCTGATAGAAAAAATGTGCTCCTAGAGGCCAACAGAGCCAAGTTTTTTCCTTGCACAAAGCAAGGATGGATCCTCAACAATAATTTCCTACTTAAAATGCACATTAAAAATATGAGATGAGCAACGATGTTTACAACCTAACGCTGGCAATTCTGGCAAGGATGGCTCAGGGCACTTTGTAGCCTTTTATTACTACTCTGCAATATACCTGTAGTTTATGAGAACTTGTGGTTCAGGAAAAAGATTAATGATGTTAATTATCTAGTGCTTACATATTGTATTATATTGTTTTATTTTAAGTTGCATGCATATACTACCTGTCCAGTTTAATATGCCCAAACATTTAAATAAGAGACAGACTGCTGATTTGCTTGTATTTGGAGAGACACAAGACAAGATAGAAAAAATATTTAGCAAGCAAACAAAGGACTCTCCACTGTAAGTATAAAATGAAAATCAGACAATACTTTCTTAAAAGGGTCCTCAAAATGTAATTCTTAAAGCAAACATGCAACAAAGAAATAAAGAGTAAAGGTCTGTGTAGCAATCCTGTGTAGCAGTGCAGGGTAGGTTTTGCCCTGTCTGAATACCCAAGAAAAAAAATTATTATGGCAAGAATTTTAATGAGCCCTAATGAACTGAGCAAGTTTCTTTCAAATTGTCTTTGGTCATTGTAAGAAATATTCTCTTCCCAACTCCTAATGATACTGCCATTTGTATATTCACCTCTACATCCCTCCCATTCTCTTTCAGGATTAAGGAATGGCTTAACTTGAAGTAGATGGATAATTTTGTTATATTTCATGATTTTCAGGTTTAGCTAAACTAGAGCATCAAAGAAAAGGAAGATTACCCTTTTATAACATGTTGACTTGGACTTTGCTTGATTTTAAGAGAGGAGTATGACAAAAGAAGTCATAACCTGTAATACTTTTTATCTAACCTATTTTAGGATGTGCTACATTTTCCTGTGACCTGTTAAAACTTCCTCTCTGATTCCTCATCCCAAAATACACTTAATTTTAATTTCTTGTAATTTGATGGTCAAATTATTATTTTCAAAATGAGATACACTTTTCTAAGTACAATTCATACTTTCAGTAACTAATAAATTGCTATTCAGAGTCACTGTAAATCAGCTCTAATAAACACATTCATTTTAATTAATAGATATTAATTAAAACTGCACTAAACCAAGAAAAAAACCCTGAAAAGTAATTACCTTTCTTTTTAAATAAGTGTTTTCTGCTACCATCAGAATCAAAATAATGAGTTATATTGATTTGAGGAATTACTGCAAGTGAAATTAGTTATTCTGTTTGGGTTTTTTTTTTTAAGTATTCTTATTACCCCTAGAAACACAGAACCATTGCTGTTGAAATAGACCTTTAAGATCAAGGTCCAACTGCTAACACCTCTGCCAAGTCACCACTAATCCATGTCCTTCAGCACCACATCTGTATGCCTTTTAAATAAATCTAGAGATAGTGACTCCACCACTTGGGCAGTCTATTCCATTGCTTTACAATGCTTTCACTGAAGACACCTTTCCCAATATGCAGTCTATACCTCCTCTGGCACACCTTCAAGCATTTATAAGATGCAGAGATGCAGTGCTAAAGTTTAGCACCAGACTTGATAGTTAGATAATGGTTGGACTTGATGATCTTAAAGGTCTTTTCCAACTGAAATAATTCTATGATTCTGTATTTTCTTGTTTGTTAGATTTGCAATCTACAGCAACAGTTAAAGCTTGTTCACACTTTAATCTCTCCTGTTTCTCCACATCACATAGCAATCATCTGTGCCACTCAGTAGGCTGAGTATAGTAGTGCTAAGGAACTGCTATGATCCCTGCCACCGAAATCTGGCATAATGCAAAACATGATCTTTTACTTTGAATCTTCACACTGGCCGTACATAATGAGCAGATATGCTCTTCTTCTCAGATCTGGTTTGTTCTCAGTGTTATGTTAAGTTAGTTACAGAATCACAGAACTGCCTTGATTGGAAAACACATTAAAGATGATCAAGTTTAATCACTAACCCAAGACTGATGAATCCTTGTCTAAACCACATCCTTAAGCACTGTGTCTATGTACCTCTCAAACACCTCCAGGGATGGGGTCTCCACCACTATCCTGGGCAGCCTTACTGCAATGCCTGATAAATTTTTGAGTAAAGAAATTCTTCCTAATATCCAGTCTGAACTTCACTTGGCACATCCAGCATTGGAGCATTCTTCTATTGTGCATTGCTTTACATACACTGATTTTAAGGTGCCTGTGAAACCACTTCAGGTTCCAAGTTCTGTGTCTTGTCCTAAAATATTAACTTTCTGAAAGTTAGAGTAAAAGCTGCCCTGATGCTAAAGAGCGTCCTCCACTAATGAGAATTTCATTGCAGCCTGCACTGGAAGCTTGCAGTGTTCTCCCTCTTCATGATTCAGATACTTCTAGATAGCCTGTATTTCCAAGAATTAATACTTAAGCATTAGATCAAATGAAGGCATAAGTACATATGTGGTGAGCTGGACACACATGTCCCCACACTATTTTTAATTTAAAACCCTTTTAATTATATATATTAATAAGTTCTAAATGCATGCACTTTAACCTAAACTAATATAACCTCGTACCAATGCATATTTATCATTATTAGATTTTTATAGCATTTTTCCTGTATAGCACCTCATAGGTGCTAAATTAGCTGAATTCTCTAAAATTCAGGCTGTTTAGAGAACAATAGGCCCATTCACAAGCAACATTAACTGCTTAGCAATTTATAGCTCTTATTTACACTTACCTTGTGCAATATAGGTTGCATAAATCTTCATTGAAACCAAGAAATTAACGTATTTGGATATAATGAAACAAGTAAATATCTGAGATGTTTTCTTGTGTTTCATAAAAATGGTCTTTAGGCTTGGGTGTAAGCAAAAATTTCCCTATAAAAATTAAAATGGAATTTCTGAAAATACTTTTCTATGGTAAGGTTTAATTTAACTTTTTGTTCTCCCTACTCCCCCCACTCCCCTTGTTTGCTATGTTTAACAGTGAGAGCCTCCAGTAAAGATCAGATAGAAACAGAAGAGGAAAATCAGCCTATTATACAACAGCACTGACTCTGACAGTGTTATAAATGATGGCAAGGCTCCAATTTTTAAAATTGTTTCATTTAAAATCTAAACATTGAATCCCTGTACAGTGTTTAGAGGCTTCTCAGCCTTCTCTGATTCAATTTAGAGGAAATGTTTATGGGGTTTAAATTGTTCCTGGCAATTCTGAGCTCTCTTTCATTTTAAACAAATGTATTTTATACAAAGCTGTGCCACATACAGTCCCGAGAAATCTAAAAATATCAATCAAATTTCATTTGCAAACCAGTTTTACTAATAGTCTCTGGTTCAATTGTTCTTCCCTCTTGGAATTAAGGGCAGTTTAAAACTGATAACTGTGAAATGTACATTTCCAACAGCACTCTTTCTCATACTGAATGGCTAAAAGACTTCTGCAGTCAAATCAAATAAACCCTTCAAAACACTACATGGATTTCTTGTTCAGTTGTTGTACCTAAGTCAAATATGTTAATCGATCATCAGTAAAGTCCAATATGGCAGTATTTGGTGAATTCATCCCAATTATTTTAATTTTTGTGAGTTTTACAGAATTTATTCTAACTCAAGAGATTAAATATATACTTGTATACACAGATTAAAAGAATATCTAAAGGCTGAATATCAAATAACATGATCCTGTTCTCAGCGCTTTATTGGAAAGTTGTACACTCATGTCAATTTTAATTATGTAGTATGTTACTAACTGCATAATATTCTTAAAAACATTTCACCTTTCATTAGTTCTTTTGAGTCTTCAGTTACCTTATCTTTTTAAAATTTTGTTTGTCCTTGAAAAAATGTTCTCTTTTCTGACACTTGCCTATGTGCTGAATTTTTCCTTTTGAACAAACTAATTTTTACAAAATCCAACTTTAATTCTATCACATCTTTTCTTTTCCTGCTTTTTCTCCCCCCATCTTTCTTCCTGCTGTTATTGATTCTCTCCGATTTTTTTTCCTTTTTTTTCCCTGTAAACAATATAATTGCTTATTATTTTTTTCTGTTAGCCCACTCGAAGTGCCTGTTGTTTGTCATATTTGTTAGCTAGTTGTGGCCTGATTTTAAAAGCTGATAGATGTTTGCAAAATTCACTTACTTCAGTTAGAGGGTACACTTCAATACCTTCCTGGAAATCAATGTCAGAGTTATCTTTTAATCTTAATTTACATTTTCAGCTAACCAAAACTTTTTTTCAGTACTTACCTTTCACCTTTCTCATTGTGTGAGAACTTAGCAATATTTTCAGGTCAGACTCTGCCATTGAAATGATTGGCAGTATCTCTAATTAGCATAACTTCAACTCGTCAGGTGAACAGTTGGAATGTTTTGTAACTTTATAAACTGATTAAAGTTAAATCAGTACATCATTTCTCTTTCTAGAACTCTAAAAGATTTACACCAACTGTTTAGAGCAAGCACATTTTTGCTTGCAGCTGTCAAAACAGCCTGTCAGTTCAGTTATTTGGAATGCCTATTAGTCAATTTTTAATAAAGCTTCAACTACTTTTCCTGGCTGTTTAATGATTAAGGTACTTCTGCACACCTTTTAAATATGTGTTCCATGGGGCGTATGGAATTCAGAAATTATAAAGAAAAAATGACTTGATTTACTAATAAGATACATTATAATTTCACATCTTGCATGAAACTGCCACTACTCTCTGCTTATGGGACCTCCTGTGCTCTTTTGACACTATTAGGCCTTCTCTTGGAAAAAAAGTCATGTACTCGTAACAACACTTTAGAAAACATGGCACTGGTAAGATTCTTTCACAACTAAGTAAAAGAGAGAGAGAGATAATCTATCTAAATAAAAGAATACTAAGTATCAGAGACATATAAACTATGTGCTTACTTACATCATAATTGTATGAAAAGGCTGCAACATTTCATTCTTTAAAAAAAAATAGTTATTGCTAGTACAGCAGGGAAGGGCAAAATGGGGAGGGATAGAACCATATACCCATCTCACATCTGGTTCATGTTCATTGGACTTGCTTCAACAGATTTAAAATCCTCTTGCCAGAGAGACAGCCAAGTCTCATGGTTTTCCTGTGCAAACGAAGGAGAAGACTCTTTGCTGATGCCTGCCCTCTAGATTCAGATTGCTTTTCAAGTCAACATGGCACCATTTCTTCCTCTGGTGAAATATTTTCACAATCTCTTTAACAGAATATGTGTCCTTTGCCATTTGGCTATGATCTAAATGAGGCTGCAGTACTTGTCCATGTGGTCATCCTTTTGATGATGGTTCTGTCATTTAGCACCAGTAGGCTCCAGGCTTCTTTCCTAGCAAGGTCAAAGACAATTTATTCACAAAGTCATTGAAGTTTTGAGGAGATTAAATGACTGTTGCCTTGTTCAGCCTATCTTGGTAGCTCCTTGCTTTCCATGGTATACTGTATTTCAGGCTGCCTTCTGCTCAAACAACAGGATAACATTTTGCTCACATTTCTAATGCAAATAAATTTTCTTTATGTCCCACTTTTCACAGCTAATCTCCTATGTGAAATGATACTGATGACATTGGACATTGCTGCCTGGATTAAACATAGTCCACATGTTAAATTATTTGTTTTGTTCAGCTTTGCTTTGTTTGGGGGGGTGGGGGTGGGCGATGTCACTATTTTCTCAGTATGAAAATTTGTTATTTAAGTGCATCTGAAGTCTGATGAGACTTTCTCATCTAGCCACACCCAAACAGAAAGTCAAAATCCTTGGTGGAAGTGACTTGCTCCAAGTATTTTAAAAACAGGAGTTACTGAATAGGTGAAACTTGCTTAAAAGTGAAACAGAGTTTGAATAAGAAACATGTCTGACTGTGATAGGGCTGTCAGTGATCATAAGATTTGTGATAACATGCCATGAACTTTATATTTAAAGTGAGCATACCAAGACACCATCAGGACTTTTAAACAGACTTTTAAACTAAAAGTTAAGTTTTGTTTTAGCATTATCATAAACATGAAATACTAAATCTACTCCTTATGTTAAACAAACAAACAAACAAACAAAAAAATCTCCTCTCCTTCCTATGCTTATTTTCATAGAATACTAGAATTGTTTGGATGGAAAGGACCTCGAGGATCATCTAGTCCCAAACCCCCTGCCATGGGCAGGGACACTTCACACTGTCCTCTAACAGTAGATATCCTTTCAGTTCTGGTCTTTGTTCAGAAACTTTCAGCAGTTCTTCAGCTTTTAGCAGCCTCTCTTTCTTCCCTGTCCTAAGAAAAATTACTTTTTTTTTTTTTCCTTCTATTCCCTGGGAGTCCTGGCTGCTTGCCTGCTTGCTGATCCTCTCTGGGTAGTCTCTGTTTCTGCTAAGGACCCTCTGCTTTTTCTATGTCCTTCACACTTGGCTACACATATCCTGCTCTCCAGAAGCTTCTCCCAGCTGAGCAAGGTCAGCTGCCATTAGGGAAACCACAATCTCCCCTCCTTCCAGAGTATTTCTCCTCATCCAGGGTTGAGCTCTCTGAATATTGCATTTCCTCTTTGGTGCCCATCTATATGCCAAAAAAAAAAAAAAAAAAAAAAAGGAACAGAATCTAAAAATAAAAATAAAATTAGCATAATTACAAATGGAACAGATAAACATCCATTATACTGATGTAAAGCAAAACTCTCCAAGTACACTTTAATCTTGCATGCCAGAAAACTTAAAAAGAGATGCTTGTTTTAAAATTACAGCCCATGTCAGATAAACAGGGTCATTTGAACAGAAGATTAGTGTAACCTGCTAAGAATGAAACAAATCATAAGGACCAAAATATGTATCTAATTCTTTTCAGCATTTTAAGTGGTATTATGTCAAATTATTTTAATCTATCTTCTTAGATGCTACTATCATCATCACATTAACTCTGTATACCAAATTCATCCTCATAATAGCTGCATACTACTGAGAGAAACTATCCAGGTTATACATGGGGAAACTGAAACACTGAAAGACTAGCAATGAGATCTGACACTGTGTGTAGGTGTTTAAAATACCATTTTACTGAAATTTGGGTGTTAAATCCAAATCTGTGATCAAAATTAGTCCTCTGTGGTGATACTGTGTACAGTTCTGGAGCTCCCATTCCAAGAGGGATATGGACATGGTGGAAGGTGTCCAGAGAAGGGCCACCAGGATGATCAGAGGGCTGGAGCACCTCTCCTATGAGGACAGACTGAGAGAGTTGGGGCTGTTCAGTCTGGAGAAGAGAAGGCTCCGAGGTGACCTTCTTGTGGCCTTCCAGTATCTGAAGGGGGCTGACAAGAAAGCTGGGGAGGAACTTTTCAGGCTATCAGGTAGTGACAGGACTAGGGGGAATGGAATCAAGCTGGAAGTGGGGAGATTCAGACTAGATGTGAGGAAGAAGTTCTTCCCCATGAGAGTGGTGAGAGCCTGGAATGGGTTGTGCAGGGAGGTGGTTGAGGCCCCATCCCTGGAGGTGTTTAAGGCCAGGCTGGATGAGGCTCTGGCCAGCCTGATCTAGTGTGAGGTGTCCCTGCCCATGGCAGGGGGGTTGGAACTGGATGATCCTTGTGGTCCCTTCCAACCCTGACTGATTCTATGATTCTATGATTCTATGACTAGCCCTGGAGGTGCCTAAAATCTTAGTTTTTTACCTCTAGGCTTTTTGTTGCTTAGAGATCTGAGCTACTCAAGTACATAATAGTTCCACTTTGGGCCACCTATGAGAGTTCAGTCAAGAAGTCAGAAACCCTACTTTAGCTTGTTGCAGGGTTTTATCCAACAGCAGCTGGCAAGGGCTGTGTTGAATGCTGAAATGCAAAGGCAGCCTGCGCTCTCTTTAAAAGTTAAAGGAGAGTTCTAGCACTTTTTGCTGGCATCTTTTTTCTTGTTTAGAAGGAGGTGAAGCATTTGCTTAGCATTTAGAAGTGAGTTTATTCCCTCCTCTGTCTATTGGAATATAAATATATACTTTCTTGTTTTCCAGATAAGTGCCCTCATCACTAAGGCCATGCTTCACTCATACCCCTCATGACCTTCACTCTTTCTCTACAAGGACTTTAATGGAAGGGCTAAAGAGCCAGCTTCCCTAGAGACCTGAACAATCAATCCACTTACATAAAAGTCAGTTTAAAGAAAGCTTAAAATTCAAGTCTTTCATTTCTCTAACCTGGAGCATGCTGCAAAAAGTTCTGTTGTGGAAATGCCACAGTTGCAATTTGTGAAAGGTTTGATGAATGCTTATCCATGGTTAGAACACACTTATTTGACCATATTCCTCACAGCCAAAAGAATGGTGCCACCTAGTTTCTGAATACCTAAAGATTTATGTGGAAATGAGGTGCAGAATGTGCAGAAGTGTATAAATGGATATGAAATCTCCAGGATGAATGTGGAGGCATCTAAGGACACATAGGTGACTGCTTGATGGCTGCTGAGATTACAGTTTTGTACTACATGCCTAACAGCTACATTTGATATTTATATATTCTTTTTATTCAGGTCATAGATTTGGAGTTTTAATTCTTTATTTTAGCAGTCCCAAAGTCCAATGGCAACATTTAATTTACTGCATTAAATTTTAACTGTGGGCACAGGACCTTTCCAGAGTGCATATGGCATATAATTAAGAACATAGATGTTTAAAATATATGCAGAAAATACATAGAGGCTTTTCTTGACCTTTAATCTCCTAACTGGTGTTTTGTTTTTTTTTTTTTTTTAACGGAATATTCTTCTTAACCCCTTCTGTAACATCTCACAATGATGTTCCTTAGTCCTGAACTAACAGTAAGCCCTTTCAGTTTATTACCCAGGATGTAGGACAATAATATATTCCCATATTTGTTATTATTTTACAGATGGTTTAGCATTTATTGAAATAATTAAAAAAAAAGGTAGAGGAAAAAAAAACAAAACAAAACAGCACAGGGCAAACAGGATTCCTTATTCACAATCCTCACACCCTGTGTTTTCTATTGTTTGTAAAATACTGCCATCATTTTCATTTGTAAAAGATGTAGCACTAGGGGGGAAAAAAGGTGATTGTTCATTTAAGTATGAAGGCTCACAGGACAGAATAAGATTTCAGAAGCATTGGTTACTAGGTGAATTGAGATAATTGTAGTTCAAACAGAACCTGTTCTTCCTTATTCTAAATTTGCATTACAAAAATATGAAAGAATCCTTCAGGGAGATGAGGGAGAGTTGTAAAGGAACAGTTTTTGGACAGCTGAAGGAAAAGATGGGCACCTGCTGTTCAGCAAGTCAAGGGAATTGTTGCATCTTGCAAATTTTCTGTGTGTTACCAGGACAAGCAGAAGGCTAGAGACAGAGTTTTCTCCTTGTGTATAGTTTATCTCCTTATGTCTTCCAATACCCTACACTGAAGCTTCGCAGCATTACATTCAGTTCAGTTTAATACAGTTAATATATATTTAAGCAATACCAGATGCTGTCAAAATTGCCTAGTTGGAATAGATAATTCTTTCGAATACCTCACCAAGAATGGCATTATAAGGGGAAACACTGTTTGCATGTTATTTAGGGTGCTAACTCAGACCCCTAGGGATGAAGCTACTGCCTCACTCCATGTGAGTCACATGTGTTTTCCAAAAAAATTATTTTGCCTTCCTGAACCTTCACAGGGGAAAAGATGCAACAGCTTCTGTCTCATGAAAACAAGGCTGCAAGATCTGATTTACTCTGGCAATAGGCAGAACTGATCAACACTGGTTTTTTCTTTAGTGCTACACCACCCTTTTATTTCTATTTTTAATTTGGTTTAATGTTTTTTGTTCATGAAATTGCAGACTATCAAAAAATATCTTTGTGGAAGACCTATTCAGGCTATTATTAGTTTTCTTTTTTTGTTAAATGCTATTGAACGTTCCTAACATACATATTTAAATTAAAAAAATAGAGAAAACAGGAAGAAGCGTCTGAACTCAGTAGTATCTGAGTATCTTCAGCAGGACACAAGAAGAACAGAGATTGGTTTTTTTTTCTGATTTTTGTTCCTGCTTGGACTGACAGCTTTCCAAGAGCTGCTAAAATTAAATAAAATTTAATTATTATTAATTAATTAATTATTAAAATAATCTGTGAAAATAGGGAGTGAGTCCTAGAAGGTCTCTAGATTTCTTAGTTTTGTTTTGACTTTATCTCTTCTCCTTGTCAGTGAATTCGGTATTCTTGTCCCTGCAGTAACACAGATGAAACCAGTAACACAAATGAAACTGCAGAGTGAGGTTGAACTGGTTTATTTTCAGTTTCAGTTTAGGACTGAAACTATGTAACATCTGTGTTCCATAGCTATGTCCCTTTTTGGAAGGAGCTTTTAGCATGTGGTCAAAACCACAACCACAAATGGGACGACAGACTACTTTGGTGGGATTCCACACACAAATTACTTGCTGCTTCAGTTTTCCAGTCCACATTCTAGGTTTTACCTTTGGTAATTTTTTTTTTTTTTTTTTTTACTTGTTAGTCCACATTTATAGTTAGATCTGATAATTATACCAGATAAAAATATTGGTGAATATAAGGAAGGATCTCTGAGAAATAGAAACGTGTTTCAGAATTTATTTGGTTTTTCTTAATGGCAATGTAAGCTGTTCAAGGCAACATGATTCCTGAAGCTTTTCAGATTCTTTTTGGTCTTTGAAGTGGAGATTTGGCAGTCTTATCCAAGAGCAACTTATATCAGTTCTCTGATCATTTCAATCATCTAGCTCAAGAAGAAGAACAGAGCTATGTGAAACTTTCCATACTAATCCCACAATCAACTGAGATTTGAATGTAGGATTTATGAATCATTTAGGAAATCAGGGAACAGTTTTCAACGGAATGTTTCATTCTTTGTGAATTACAGGGTAGGCTGGCGATTTTGATCTGAAAACCAGGCACCACTTGTTTCCAGGAGTAATCACTGGGAGAGCTGACTAGTGACAAAACCACTGCCTGACCACAGGAGCTCAGGGATCAGCCTCACAAAGAGGTAGTTCACATAGTGCCAAGAGTGCCTAAGCAGAAGACAGTAAATGAGATGTAGGTTGACTTCTGGGGTTAAAGTAACTGAAATTAGCAGGAGGAGGTGTCACAACCCAGTATCCTGAGCCAACCCTGGGCAGTGGGGCAGGTCATGCTAAGATTTAAAAATTCCCTTGAAGTAAATAAAAGTGGACTGATGTCAAACAGCTGATGATTTTGGTTTATTAGACTGGACCAGAGCAAAGGGAAAATGAGGAGAAAGAAGAGAGGAAAAATATATATATATAGAAAAACAGTTAGTGAGTAGGAGGAAAAAGAAATTTATCATCACCCCTGGTTCCCATGAGGGCTCATGGGCATAGTCCTGGTGGTGGGTGTACATTCCAGCAGGATCTTCTGCAGTAGATGCCACAAGTGAACCCTGGAGGTTGTGGTCCATTTATACCCTTTTGGTGGTAAGGAGAGTCTCTCCAAGTCACCAAGAGCAGGAGTGAGGTGTGCAGAGCAGGGTACCCGTGGCCTTTCAGTGTCACTATGTCTAAACAAATGGAAGTACTTGCTTAGCCAGTGAATCCAACAGTGTGAGGAATTTCTTCTGTATCAGTGCAGACCCCAGATACATCACAATTAATACCATAATACCATTAAGATTTTCACCATCAGACCAGAGGCCAAGGAAATTCTGTCTAACATTTTAATTAAAACATTCCCTATTCTGTGAAGAGTATTAGGTTGTCTTTCTCCCATGAAATACTGTTTTGCAGATCATCCACTCCTGTAAGAAAGGAGGTAATGACATAATAAGTGAGTGTTATGAAGACAGAGTTAAAGAAACAACATGTGAAAGTGATATTTTTTTGAGGATTTTAATTAGCAGATGCTTGGTTGGTTGGTTGATTTTTTTTTTTTTTTGGGGGGGTGGGAGTGTGGGTGTTCATTAGAGAGGAGTGATATGTCCTATGATAGCCCTTAGTGTTCTATTTGTCTGATAGTTCTGCTTAGCATCTACTGTTCACAGATGCAAAAAATACAGATGACAGAATTGGTGTAGCTTCATAAAGGCAAATTATGCCTGATGAAGTTGGTGGCTTTCTATGATGGAGTTACAGTGTCAGTGGATAAGGGAAGAGCAACTACTGTCATCTACCTGGACTTGTGTAAAGTGTTTGATACTGTCCCACATGACATCCTTGTCACCAAATTGGAAAAGTGTGGATTAGAAGGGTGGACCACTCACTGGGTAAGGAATTCGTGGGATGGCTGCACTCAGTCGTGGTCAACAGCTCAGTGTCCAAATGGAGACCAGTGACAAGTGGCATCCTTCAGGGGTTGGTACTGGGACCAGTGTCATTTACTACCTCTGATTTGCACAGTGGGATTGAGTGCAGCCTCAGCAAGTCAGAGGATGACAACAAGCTATGTGGTCTGGATGACACACTGGAGGGAAGGGATGCCATACAGAGGGACTTGGAGAAGCTTGAGAGGAGGGCCCAAGCCAATGTCATGAATTTCGACACAGCCAAGTGCAAGGTAATACACTTGGGTTGGGGCAATCCCAAGCACAAATATAGGCTGGGCAAGGAGTGGCTCGAGAGCAGTCTCAAGAAGGACTTGGGAGTGTCAGCTGGAGAAAAACTCAACATGAGCTGGCCATGTGGGCTTCCAGACCATAAGGTCAACCATGTCCTGGGCTCTATCAAAAAAAAAGTATGACCAGCAGGAAGAGGGAGGTCATTCTCTCTCTGCTCTGCTCTTGTGAGACCCCACCTGGAATGCTTCATCAGGTTTAGTGTTTCATCCAGGTTTAGTGCTTCCAGCATAAGATGGACATTGAACTTCTGGAGAGGGTACAGAGAAAGGCCATGAAGCATGAAGATGATTAGAGGGCTGGAGCACCTCCCCTACGGAAATTGGCTGCAAGAGTTGGGACTGCTCAATCTGGAGAAGACAAGGCTCCAGGAAGACCTTATAGTGGTATTCAAGTACCTGAAGGGGGCCTACAAGAAAGCTGGGAAAGGACTTTATAGAAATCCTTGTTGTGACAGGATGAGCGGGAACAGCCTTAAGCTTGAGGAGGATAGATTTAGACTAGATATTAGGAGGAAGTTCTTTACAGTGAGGGTGGTGAGACAATGGAACAGGTTGCCCAGGGAGGTCATGAACGTCCACCTCCTGGAAGTGTTCAGGGCCAGGCTGAATGAGGCCTGGAGCAACCTAGTCTAGTGGAAGGTGTCCCTGCTCATGACAAAGGAGTTGGAACTAGATCATCTTTAATGTTGCTTCCAACCTAAACCTTTCTGTGAATCTATGAAAGTGGGATATGCTATTGACAATTTCCACAGTCTGTAGACTAGGTTCCTCCCTTACTCCAGTCACTGTGCTTGAAGGTGAACAAGAGTGAACAAAAGTGAACAAGTGAAGTGGATAAAGTAAACACTATTACAGACCAGTAGAATGTTACCAAAGTCAGCCTGAACCACAGAAAACCTTATTCATTATACTATGTACATTGAGATGAAAATCAAACCAATCTAAATCTCCCCAAAGCCAAACCAACATCTAAACTGTTACAGGTGCAGTTCTTCTGTGATGATACATAATGTTACTAACTTTGGCTCACTTCATTATATTTAGTATATGTAGGAATAATGGTCACACTTCAAAATCTTAGCTGACTTGGTTTTGATAACCATCCAAAAATTCTGCTGCTCATTTAAATTTTGATCCTGCAAAATTGCTTTCATTGCATTCTGTCACTTTCCATTGATTTTTATTTTTTTTTTTCCTTTGGAGAATGTCTTAGAATATCCTTGATATCAGAAGGGTCAAAAGTAAAAAAAAATATGCTGAAAATGTCTAAACATGAGAATGGTCTTTGTAGTTAAATGACATGGAATTGAATTTCACAAAAACTTCAGCAGTTAGACTGTATTTTCCTTTTTTTTTTTTTTTTTCATTTCTGGAAGACAAATAAGCACATGTTTGTTTTTTTGGGTTTATTTTTCTTTTTTTATTAATTTTTTTGGTTTATTGCTAAACCATTTGTAACAGAGAGGGTGAGTTTCAGGTAAGCAATTATTTTTACCAATTTAGTGATTTTTAGATGATCAGAGTACCAGTGCTAGCTGAAAAAAAATATTTCAAAACGTTTGGTTTTGTTTTTCATTGTCAAAGGAAGTTTTTTAAACATTGGGGCTTTTTGTTGTTTTGTTTTTTTCACATAAAGAAATTGCTTTGTCATAAGATGTGAGGTACAGGGTTGTTAATCTGCCAAAAATGAAAGTTGTATGGTTGGCACAGGCTATTAATACTACTTCAGGCATTGCCCTGAGATGTGAGAGACAGATTCAGGTCTTGGTATTTAGGTAGATAAGGAGCTGTACAGTTTTCTTACCCTAGCTTTTCTCATCCCTTTCTATTCCATTGCAGACAGATTTTCAAGTGCAATATGTTCTATAACATGGAAAAATTTATACTATGGGTGGTGTTCTAGTTTCATCCTGAAGCAAAATAGATCTGGAGAAGTCTTGAGTTCCAAATGACATTAACTACTCAAAACTCATTCCATCTTTTATGCCTCAAAAATTTTCAACAAAAACAGCTGACAATATGTTTTAGTGCTGTTGCACGCAGGAAAAGATTAGTGAGGGCTAAGTCTGAGGAGATTCAAGGACTTTGTTTATAACACACCAGCTGAGAGTCTTTTTATAAGCTTTGTAATTGACAATCCATTCAGCAGTCTCACTGAGACAATATTTCTCACTAAACAATGGTAATTTTACTTCCAGGCATGGTGGCATACAAGTGGAACTCAGTCTAGTGAAGCAGCACTGCATGCTTGTTTGGAATTTAAGTATGCCTGTTTCTCAGTGCCTTAGATTTCATGTCACCCATTCTGCCTCATCATCTAACCTGTCTCTTATTTTTCCTGTTCACTTATGCCATGGCTAGCTACACAAGTGACTCCATGCACCTTGTCACTGTTCCTACCACTTTCTGTCTGCCAAGCCATTTATT
This sequence comes from Indicator indicator, assembly GCF_027791375.1. NCBI lineage: Eukaryota > Metazoa > Chordata > Aves > Piciformes > Indicatoridae > Indicator > Indicator indicator. The sequence continues at coordinate 9,901,548 of NC_072011.1, read as the reverse complement.
TAGGATATGAATCTACTACCTTCATGTGCAAGTCTGGGTATTGTTATGCTAGAAGGCATTAACTGAGTGTTATCAATTAATTCTTCAGGTTTTGCACTGCTTTAAGAGCATTTAATCTACCAGGTAAGTCTCAACTCCCTCCTCTGTGTATATTTTAAAATGTAAACTTTCACTGAAGGCAAGACAGTGTTTCTCCACTGATATATAAACCAGACACTGACCTGTTCCAATATTTCATGTAATATTAACATGCAAATATAGAAAAGTGCTGATGATGTCAGCCATCTCAGCCAGTGAGTTAAGAGACACTGTGTAGCCAGTCACAGTCATCTATTTAAAGTAGTATAGTACCAGTAAAACGTTGCACAATGCTTGCAGTGACAGGCAGCTGTATGGACATTTTTTTGTTTCCTTTTTTTGTAAAGCCTTTTGCATTCCACATGAACCCAAAGGATTTGAATTTTCTTCTGATAACTGATAACTGTACTCATTCATATTTCCCTAAGGATTTTTGCTAATATTATTGTGGGTTTGCAAGACAGAGGAAACTAAAACCATTATTAGTTGTCTGCTTTAGTTTACAGCCACTTACTCATTGTGTAGTAAGTACACTACTCTATGGAAAATCTTAGCTGATTCATTTGTGGTAGTTTTTCTAATTCTTCAGTCAACAAAAACCAGCCTGCACTCCAGAGGTCTAACTGGCATATGGCTTTGTAAGGCAGCGCTAATAGATTTATTGGCTCTGTGGGTAAGACAGGACCCTGATCCTCAACATCAGTTTGGAGACAAGTCCTTTATTCATATGTTTTCCTATATTACTTTACACAGGACTCTGGGGAGCAGATTGCAAAATGTAAGTTATCAAAGGAACAGATAAACACACTCACATTTATTTCAAAACTGTTGAAATGGCTACCAGTCAATTACACCTTGCTGCTCTTGAAAATCTGAATAATAAAGCAGATCACACTATGGGTTTCAGTATTCATTGTTTGGCCACCATCACATGCCTGCATTATGGGAGCACTTTGTACAAGCGTAAAGGAGATTTACTAGGTTATTTAATCACGTCCATATCAGTATGAGTGTGTTTCAATCCTTCAGCTTCTGGACTGGATTGCAGAGCCCAGACCTGAGTACACACATTCCCTGTGAAATCTATGTGCTCTGTATAGGGACATCAAGATTCCTGTGAAAGGTCTTCCAAAGGAGCGAAGATCAGAGCTGGTTTTGAAATGTCATCTGTCCCCAAAGTTGGGGACCACTTCTGTGGACAAATACTGTGAGAATTTCCCTGACAATAGTCCCGATTATTTTCCATACTAGAGAAGGATACTACTGCAACATGGAGGTCTTTTCCTTATTGCTCTTCTTCTTACAACTCCATCCTGTTTTCCATTAGCCTGCTTTATGCACTCTTGACTTCATCTGAGTTGCTGACATATAGCCGACAGCACTTCCAAGTTTGCACCTGATGAGAAATGGATTTAAATGATGCTTTCTCTGTTTCTATGGCTTATGAATTCTTCCTCAGAGAACTGAAGAAGATACACTGGGTTATTTCATCCACTTCTTTGCCAGGACAAGATTGCTTCTATTCTTTAACTCAGAGGAGGTTATTTAGAGTTGCGAATAAGGAACTTATCTGCTACACTAAAACACAGGCAGTTTCAGTCATGCCTAAATTTGGCCCACAAAATAAATGAAATAAAGACTAGTAATATACCAATTGCTGGCTTTTTTAACAACTCAGATTAATAAGCTTCAGATTTCTAATTATTCACAGAATAATCTTTAATATAAAGATTTTCTTTTTAAAAGAAATAGCACCAGCACAACTTTTCTGACCATCTCAACAACCATGGTTCTGCAACTGTCGAGGGCTTAAGGTTAAAGTCTTCTGTGCTATATTACTGTCTGTCTATGTTTATCCAACACCTAGCCCTGAGACCAAAAAAATCCATTGCATAAATCCAAGTGACAATCTTGGTCATAATATATCCCCCACCACCTGACTAAGTCCAGGGAGGGGAATCAAGTTGTAGTATTATCTAGCTGGCAGTCTTAAAACATCACAAAAAATGTATCTGTGGATTTGGACCACATTTATCTAGGGGATGAACACTACCCATATGTTCACCAGATGACTACAGACCTGGGTTGATTGAGTCAAAGGTCAAGGCCGCAACAAAGGATAAATTGTTTCTTCAGACCTGGCTTTGATTAGATTGCTGTTTACATAGATTTTTAAATTTTTTTTTTAATTTATTATTCAAAAATATGTAGGAGGGTCATTGTTACATGTTATCTTATTATTTATTTATTTATTTGTCAGATATTTTCTGTGTTTTATGGGGTATCCTCTTTAAGAGTTTATTTCCATTGCAGTGACTCACAACTGGAGTTACAGCATATGTAATTCTCTTAATTCAGAAGCTGGAAAACTGAAAATTAATTTTGAATAGAAATATCAGGGAATGTGTATGCTCACTCTCATAGTCTCACTCTTTATACGTATATGCTTAGAGATGCACAGACAGGTATAATGCACACATACAAATCTATGCATATACAAGTAGGGTGTATATACAACTTGGGATATTTAGATGTATAAAGATGTATGTGTGTGTGCATGCATGTGTGTAGTAAACTCTAGCTTCTCATTCTTCGTCCATTAAATTTAGAAGGAAAGGGGCAGAAGGATCTGAGTTTTGTTTTCTTCTTCATATCTGAAATGAATGGGGTGGGAAAGTTCTGCATTATAATCTCCTTAAGCAAAACGCTAACCTTTTGTTTTTCAAAGTCTCTACAACCTTGTATTATCTACAGCAAAAATATTAGAGGCTTTTGACAATTTTTCCCTGATTAAAGTGTGTTCTACACTTCTTAGAGGTAGCAAAGAGCTGGACTCTGAATATAATTTCTTTGCGTTTACCTAAATAGAAATAATGTAAATAAAATTATTCTTCTGAGCAGGTTACTTGAGTTTAATGGAGCTATATTGCATCTTGAATAAGCATGAAAAGACAAGTAGGCAAGGAATAGGTCTGAAATTTTTGCTGTTGACCTGCAGAATACTGCAGGCTAAAAAATAACTTTTTCCACAGAGGTGGAAGGATGTAGTGTAGAATCCTGCATTTCAATGGATAAAATGGCTTCTGAAGGTTGCACCTGGAGTGACTTGCTGAAGGAGAAATCTTTCCCAAAGAGAATAAAAAGCTTGCAGAAACTGTAAGAAGGGCTTGCTGTAGCATATATGTACACATGGCTAAGTTTGCTTAATCATTACTAAAGGTTTAATTAAATAATTGTTTTTCTTTGAAGTAGAATAATTTAATTGGTTAAAATAGTGTTTATTTAATTAAAAATGAAATTATAACCCATTATCTAAGGCAAATAATCTAAAAGGCAGGCTATAAAGGGAGTAAGAAAACCCTCTAAGTTTGAGAAAGCCACTTTTGTGACACTCACAAAATACTCCAATTCTGTTCCAAGGTCACAACATGTTTCTAGATAAGTGTCCAGATGTCTTAATTGTGAAGAGATCAAAATACTGTTAGCAGTATTGCATTTATGTATCTTTTTTTGTTACAAAACGGAAATATTCCAATTCAATTGAACCACAAATATCACAACAATGCATGATTTTCTAGTGTTCCAACAGTAAAAATCACCAAAACCAGAGTAGAATGAAAACGACAGAAGCCAGTGGATATAAAATCATTATTTCTTGGACAAGGGAAATTTAGTAAGACGTTAGGGTTTTTCTTGTTATGTTTTATATTTTAGCCACAAGAGTGTAAAAACCGTGTAGCAGGCTGCCCAGAGAGGTGGTGAGATCTCCAGAGATGTGTAGCAACCTGCTCTGATTAGATCTCCTTTGAGAAAGGAGTTGAACTAGGTGACCTCCGGAGGGCACTTCAATCCTGAGCTACTCTGATTCTGTGATTTCATGATTATGGTGAACCATGGGAAGATTTTAAATCCAAATTAAAATAATGGTTTCATAACCTCACTTCCCCTGTGTTGTTCAGGCTGTTGATTGAGAGTGGAGTTTTTAATATTTTGGCTCATGAAAATGCCATAAGCTTTGTTGCTTTCTCTAGTTAACTGTAGCCCTCTGCTGTGTTTGGATGTAGGACTCATGCATCTTTTTGTGCTTTGAAGTCTTACTACTGGCAAACAGCTCAAGTAATGAGATGCATATGATACATATCTGTCATCCTAACACTTATAATCTGTTGAGTTTCTTTGATCTAATTACACATGTTTCCTCATTCAAGGCTTCAGGTGCTGGGAGTAATGCCTGATAAAAAAAAAAAAAAAACAAACAAACAGAAGTACAGCTTTGCAACAACAACTTCCATGTAATAGATTAATGTGTTATACCAGACTCTACCTTTTTTATTTTAGGAATCCAGTGGAGTATGTAAAAAAATTCAAATCAGGTGAATGATAATGGAGAAATTAAAATTATGACAATGGATTAACCAATATTGGCCTATCTCTGAAAAAAAAAAAAAAAAGTACCTGTTAACATATTAAAAAATCAGATGAAAGTTTACTGGTTTTGTTAACATTAGATAAAACACATGACAAAAATTCTGATATCCAGAATGTTTCTATATATTTTGATCTTCCACGACTCCAAAAATAACATAGTTCTAAAAAGAAGAGAAAGATGAGATGCTACCTACCTCTTGTGCATGTGTAAAGACACAAACAAAACTATGAGCCTATGCCAGCATGAGTAACTATGGCTAATGTTTTTTAATATGACAGCATACAACTACTACAAACGTACTTTATAAAATAATGATAGCATTTAAAAAACATAAATATTTTTAAAGCATTTTTTCCTGTTATCTTGTATTCTGGAATGTTAGTTTGAGCCTAGGTCTGAGTTGGATATCACCTTACCTAATAAGAGTACTGCAGTATATGTTTATACATTCTAGGTTCTCCCTACAGCTGATGGAGAGGGGTAAAGAGGTTCAGCATAGTTCAGTATGTGAAATTAATTGTTGTGGTTTTAGCTGAAGCTCACAGAAAGAGTGGCAAATAGATGCTTCAAAACCCAACTGCTTGCATTGTAATTCTAATAAAATTAATATTTAAAAGAAGATAAGACTAGACTGCAAAATAATTTTTTCAATATGTCCTTTCTTTCCTGATGTTCTGCCTAATTAATAGGAATGCTGTGTCTGACTTATTAAAAGCTGGAAATAATGTTCCCACAATCTACTTTCAATTTTTATGCTAAACCTGCAAGTATACTCAGCTTCAATATGTGGTTTCTAATTGAAACATACTTCTGATACCTCTGATGTTATTAAAATCATATTTAGGAGTGTATATCAATTATTATAAGATGAATAGAAATTTGAGAGATAGTTCTGTCAATCTGATTGTCTAACATTAAGGCAATAATTTTTCAGACTTGCTCTGTACATAGCGATTAAATTCTATAGTTCAAAAAGAAAAATCCATATGCATATTTTATTTTATTTTTCTAGTTTTCACTTCTTAATGACCTCAGGACACGGTATTTCGAGGGGATTAATGATCTGCTAGAAGATGTTCTTTGCCCAAGGTGTAGAGATTTAGGCTAGTCATTAACACTGGGGAAATATTTTGTACTTCGATCATTGCTGTCAAGTCTCTTAATGTATTCAGACTTTTAAAATAAGCTCTTAAAGACTGTGATAAAGCAAATTTCAAACTTGAAGCATCTGACAAAGTTCACATTAAAACAACCTCCTAGGAAGGAAAAGAAAAAAAAAAAAAGTCGTTAGAATAAATCTCTCTAGCCCTTTATCTATTTTTCTTTTCCCTTTCTATCTGACCTACTTTTCCTGTCCACTTGTCCTCTGAAGTCCTTCAGTAATCAGGTTGTACATCTATCTAAAGCCCATGAGCAAAGTTTTTGGCCTTTGGCTGAAAAATTTAAAATAGCAGTACTGTCATACAGCCCACTGAAAGACAGATAGGCATTCATGTGAACTGAACAAGTCTCTTCATATATATTTTAATGTATGTGCATCTATATATACACACACACACACATATCTGTGTAATTAAGTGTATGAAAATACAGAAGCACACACATTTAACTTTCTGCTCAGACTCCTGACACAGCTTAAAATATTCAGACTGGGACTTTATTAAGGGTAAAGAACAGAAAATCTTACTTTGTCGCTCTGATTTGCTTTAATCTGCCTGTGATAACTTTACAAGAAAATGTAAATTGAATTAAAAAATTGGTTTTCACTAAGATTTTCTTGTCATTCTAAGTAAAACAAATGGAGTGTAATAAGGATTTGTCATTTAATTTCCTCCTCACTTTGAAGGAATCCAAACATGGTGAGTTGAGCCATTTTAATCTGTGATTTCATTTGGAACCTTGTGTCCACATAAAATCAAATCTTGTGTTTCTATCTGCTTGGTATATTTGGTTTTTAAAGGCAGGATCAGATTTTTTACAGATGAAGCTGTGGGAGCACCTTTTTTTTTTTTTTTTTAAGGGAATATATTCCAACACAAGGCAATATCTGCATTGTCGTCCTTGTTATTGAAATTCTGAAAGGGAAACGGAACCTATCTTTCCTTTACAGCTAGGACTCCATCAGATCCCAGGTGATGGAGAAGCCTGTGACTCAAATCAACTCAG